>NW_024412397.1:13692163-13857011 GCF_014898765.1 Herpailurus yagouaroundi | reverse complement strand
GTGAGTTCGAGCCCCGCGTCAGGCTCTGGGCTGATGGCTCAGAGCCTGGAGCCTGTTTCCGATTCTGTGTCTCCCTCTCTCTCTGCCCCTTCCCCGTTCATGCTCTGTCTCTCTCTGTCCCGAAAATAAATAAACGTTGAAAAAAAAGAAAGAAAGAAAGAAAGAAAGAAAGAAAGAAAGAAAGAAAGCAAGCAAGCAAGCTTTCCCCCATTTATGTGGAGGTCGGGGGCGGCCTGAGGGACGATCCAGGATGTCCTGGTCTGTCCAGGATGTCAATGCAGAAATAGAGTGTGGTAGCCTCGCAGGAGGGAAATTCTAGGTCTCCTATGAGTTGGCTACAAGAGGGGCAAGGCTTTCCTTTGTTGCTGGTATTTAGGGTATTGTAAAGCTGGTGGGAGGGCAAGGAACCGGAAGGAAATTCATAAGATGATAAGAAGATCAAAATACCAATTCATGTGCAAATCGTGGGCTATCAGGTACTTCTAAGCACTCCCCCTAGGAGTAACTGTTCCACCAGAGGATCCAAGGGACACTCTGAATATTCCGTTTCATGTTTACAAACAGAAGTACAAATCAAGTAGCCTGGTTTCATTTCTTTAATGTTCAATTAATTTAAGATGCTTGGGATATGTGATCCAATGTCAATGGCTTTGACTACCATTGTTAAGGAATCACTGACATAAGTAATTTCATCCCAGAGCAATCCCGTTTGGGCAGGATCTGTGGTTATAGCTATTGATTTTTGGTGCTGCCTCTTCCTGGTTGAGAGGGCTCTTTAGGTTATACTTGGTAGCAGGAAATCCTTACCCAGAAGAAAATAGGTTAGTTGCTTGGGAAAAGAAAGCTCCAGAAAATAAAAACTTTTGAGGTTTTTTTGTTTGTTTCTTTGCATTTTTGAAAAGCATTCCTAAGCAAGATTTTCACTTCTTCTATGATAAGCTTGTTCTTCTTGATGGAAAGAATACTCAGAGTAAAACAAAAAAGAGAAAGAAGGAAAACAGAAAAAAAAATTTTTTTGTAAACAGTAATTTACTTTTATTTGTATTTTTTCAAGTTTATTTATTTATTTTTGAGACAGAGGGGGAGAGAGAGGGAGCCTGAGCATAGGAGGGGCAGAGAGAGAGGGACAGAGAGAATCCCAAGCAGGCTCTATGCTATCAGCGGGGAGCCTGACACAGGGCTTGATCTCACGAACCCAGGAGATCATGACCTGAGCCGAAATCAAGAGTCGAATGTTTAACCGACACGGGTGCCCCAACAGTAGGCTAAAAGGGAGTCTTTGGGGGCACCTGGCTGGCTTAGTCAGTGGATCTTGGGGTCATGAGTTTGAGCCCCACATTGGGCATCAAGCCTACTTTTCAAAAAATAAACAAATAGGAGTATTTTGTCCATATTCTCACTTCGAATGGTTGAAGAGTGGAAAAGTTGGTACATAGGCTTCAAATTTCATGCAGCTTCTTTAACCAGTTGTCCTCTTTTGAACCGACAACTGAGGCACACTAGCAGCTCTCTGCTTATCTTCGATGCCAGTGATTTATACTAAGAACCTACTTGAGGCATTTCAGCGATGTCTTGTGGAGCCTGAACTGACCCAACAGAAATAAATGTTTAACAGTATTTTCCCACAAGGGGCACTGATGTACTTAAAACAAGGCATCCTGGGCAGGCAGCATGAAGTCAGAAGGAGAGGCTGCCTCCAGCCCGCAGATGCCATTAATAAACCTCCAGGAGCCTCACAGCTACAGCGTGGGGACTCCCATCTCCCACCTGGACTAAGAAATTGATCTCTTGGAAATGAACGGGGAGCACAATTTTAAATTTAACTACTGGGTCGCCCACGTCCAATGCACTTTCTGTCACGATACTAGTTCAAGGGGACATCCTGAGTTGAAGATCTGGCTCTGTTGGCGGAGGCCTTTAGCCTAATCAAGAAATTTATGGGCAGACAGATCTGCTAGGGAGCCAGACATCTTCTCCAAATCGAGACATCACAAGTCATTTAGCAGCTGATCTACAGTGTCCCTGAGCTTCCTCGAGGTCAATTAGAGGACCTTATCCATTTAGTTCAGCTTTATGACTTTAACAAATGACTTGCTGGGTTTCTTTCTTCCTTTCCTTCCTTTCCTTCCTTCCTTCTTGCCTACCAGAACTAATAAAAACTTCATGGAAATTTAGAGACACCTCCTCGGGAGCATTTGAGTCCCTGCCTACCTGTTCTAGTCCGTATTTGGAAATTCCACATGCCCAGCTTTGAAAAACAGGATAGACACCAGTGAAGGAACTAGGTATGTTGATATCTAGCCTAGACGGAGGCAGGAGACCTTGGAAAGTAGGAAGAGGAACATCACAGAATGTTTGGTGCCTGCCACTCCACACGGAGCCAGCCATCATGGATGCAATAACTCTCTGGCTTCTGCCTCTGGAAACATTCAGTGAGAGCTGGTGACTTGGTTGGTATTTCAGACAAAGAAATGAGGGCATGGACTGAAAACAGACAGGGCTTTAAGGCTCGAAGAATGGCAGCTTTATGTCAAAATTCCAACAAAAACAGTGTTCGCATATCGACACCCCCCCCAGCTTTTTAAGGCAACAGGAGAGTCTAGATCCAAAGTTCTGTATAACCCCTCTCAACTTAAACTCTAGCAACAACAAACAGTGCTTTGGCACAGTTTACGTTATTCTTGGCAAGGCTCAGATCTCAGGTGACATTAAAGGTGACTATATAGATATATACACAATGAAGTCAGCTTATAATTAATTTCTGTTAGATTTACTAATTTAACCGCATAGGAGTTAAAAGCTTCTACAAGACAGAGAATGCCATAAGCAAGTAGATAATGACATATGACACAATGAGACGCAAAGCGCTGATTTCCTTAATATACAAAGAGCTCTTAAAATGGAATAAAAAGATAAGTTAACCCAATAACGGGCTTTTGCGTATGTCACAAATATTTTAATCTGGCATGACATTTACCCCTTGATTATATTATTTTGCAATTTTCACAGGCTTCTATTTTACGTGGTTCCATCTGTATGCCTTTCTACCGCTTTTATGCTTTGAAAGGCGTGTCTCATTCTGAAAATCATCCATTTGATTTTGGACTTGGGAGGGCATCAGTTTCTGATCCATCTGTAGAATTTTTGGTGGATGGTTAACAGTAAAAATAGACTCACATTTTCCAAAATAACTAGCCATTTTTTCCAGCTTCCATTTATTGAGTGGTCCCGTCTTTCCCCATTGATGTGTAGTGTAACCTTTATCATATATTAAATGCTTCTGTGGGCTAAAAATAAAAAGTAATTTTGGTTGAGTGCCGTGAATTAATCGGAGGCATTTACAGAGGTGGTGTTTGCACACGCGGCTGTCCCTTTTCCCTCTGCCCTACCCCCTTCCTCCCCCGAGACTGAAAATAGAGGGAAGGAAGCCAGGGAAACATTAAACACGATCTGCTGCTCTGGATAATGTCTGTGAAGAAAACAAGCCGGCTGAGGTTTTATGATTTACGCTGCTTCCAGAACCCTGCGAAAGGGACAACAGCCGCCATGCGCTGGGGCGACAGTCCATTCCGGGGACTGTTCCGGCACTCCCCCGGAAGCCATCACTCCCTCCTCGTGACCACCCGCGAAGTGGGTGCTATTATCATCACCCCAATTTTAGAGATGAGGAACCAAGCCCAGAGATGTCCTGACACTTGCCCCAAAATCATTTGGCAGGACAACGGCCTGACATGTGGCTAAGCCAGCCAATCAACAATGGTGATGGAGCGTGCCCTTCTTCAGAACGCTTCCTCTCTGCAAAGACAAGTGTCAACAAATGCGCGGAGGAAGGTCCCTGAAGGTGGGACCTGGGGGAGCAAGTGCTCTCACGTGGGACACGAAGTGACAAAGCCAGGTGGACTCCAAATTCTGAGAAAAGTAGTCCGCCGCTCATTTCTAGGTACTCGATGAACTCCCAGTTGCTTCAGAGCGACGCTCTCCTTTCCAGGAAAGCGAAGAAGGCAGCTTTTCATGTATTTAACTGGCTTAGGAGGGCAGGGCAGAAACCTCTCCACCACAAGATCCCATCGTAATGTGCAGAATTCTGGACCTGAGTCTTTGGAGATTAGTGGCCTCTGGGTGTTTTCACCACTGACGGCCCACTGTTGAGCCAGCAGACTTCGACTGAGTGACTTAATGGGCCAGTAGGTGACAGGCACAGGGGCACACCATAAAGTGGTGCTGTGGCCCCCAGGCCAAGGCAGTGCAATGTGGCATGGGAGGCTTCTGCCTTGGGTCTCCTCTGAAATGGGGCTCTGTTTACATGAAGTCAGACACTAGACTTGAATCAGACATCGGGAGCTGGGGATTCCTGGGCCTAGCCTTGTATCTTGCCATCTTCATAACCACACCCTGGTCGGGGCTCCTATCTGGAAACGCCGACATGGTTCTACATTTCTCTGAAGGCCATCACCAGCCTGAAGTGTACAGGAATGTTTTCTACAGCGTGAACATTGCCAGACAGATACAATGTGGTTTTTTTTTTAATTTTTTTTTAATGTTTTCTTTGTTTTTGAGACAGAGAGAGACAGAGCATGAGCAGGGGAGGGGCAGAGAGAGAGGGAGACACAGAATCCAAAGCAGGCTCCAGGCTCCGAGCTGTCGGCACAGAGCCCGACGCGGGGCTCGAACTCACGGACCGCGAGATCGTGACCTGAGCCGAAGTCGGACACTTAACCCACTGAGCCACCCAGGCGCCCCTTCGATGTTTTACTATCGAACGCAAGAAATATTGCTGGTCGATTTGGTTTTGCTTTTTTGGTAGCGGGTGTGTATGTGATTTTTGTTGTTATTGTTGTTTACCATCTTAGTAGCAAGGAACTGGCTTGGCTGATCCAGACTTGACTAGCCAGCTGGCCCCACATCAGAAAGACTCAGTCTCTCCTTCTCATGCCGTGCAATCACTTCCAACTCCCTGATGGGGAATGGGCTGCTTCATCTTTTTGTCAGTTCAAACCACATCCTGCCCATTTCCACCTTCCAGAAGACACTCGTGACATTGGTTTTAAGATGCGGCAGGCTTCTTGGTGAAGAGATAGCAGAGGCCTTTTCACAGAAGTGAAAATAATTCATCCGGCGGTTAACATGTCAAGTCTGGGCACTGAGTTCACCCACCCCCCACCTCCAGCTTGATCCGAATCCCTGATTTGGAGGGCGAAGTGCCATTCAGCCTCCTCTCACTATCTTGACTTTTAGAGCTTTCCAGATAAAACGGAGCGTGAGGCTGGCGACAGGTGCCACCGTGAGAGGCCGACACGCTGTCTGGACGCGGGCCTGAATCAAGCTGATGGCAAAGGTGTAGGCTACAAGTAGTTGGAAGGAAACTTACTGAGCTTTAAATCGCTTTGCAGAGGAGGGAACATCCCTGTTTTTATCACTGAGGAAACGGAGTCCCAGGACAGTCAGTGTTTTGACTGAGGAGACAGAGCCTGTTAGAGATGGAACTTGGACTGGTACCCTGGGTCTTGGAGCCCCCAGCTCGAGCTCATTCTAAACAGACCAGCTGTACCCATACCTGTAACTTAAGGATCACGGACATCAGTGGAATTGGTGAATTCGACCTGCTGAACGGCTTGGGTCCTGGTGGCAGAGGGACACAGCCACAGCTGGAAACTGTTCGTTAAGAGCGAGGCCAGGGCCAGCACCAGGCTCCGGCCACCAGGCAAGCAGGGATACCAAATGCAAGAAATGTTTTCAAAGAATGTGTCACTTGAAGAAAAGAAAAAGGCAGAGGGGGAGGAGCAGGGGCATTATGGCTAAAGTAATCATTATTAGAGAATCAGAACTCTTTGGAATTTTTAAACTGATGGTTGGAATCATTTTAATTTTTAAGCGCATGATGGCAGACACCACAATCTTTCCACTGGTCCCAGGGAGTGGGGGAAAGTGACGGATGGGAGAGCCGCGGCCTCAAGCAGGGCTGCAGAAGGAGCCAGACCTGGGCCGCCGGCGTCCAGGATTCAGGACCAGCCTGAGGGACGCGTGATCCGAGGGTGCACCCCACGACCCCACGACGTCCCGTGGGTGCATGGGACCTGTCTCTGTGCCTCTTCCGGGAGGGCTTGGACAAGCTAAGGCGGCCCCGACTGCACAAAAAAGCACTTTTCAAAGACATCTCCCCCAGAGGCCTCTGACCTTGGACAATTTTATCGCCAGGTTCAGGGCACCCCTTATCTTTCAAGAGTATGAGGCAGCTTGTAAATGGTTGACTTATTAACTCAGCTTTGGTTCTCGGTGGGAAGCCGAGGCCTGAACGACGCTCTAATGCTGGGGCGTGCACCCGGAGGGCAGCTGTTGGCGCCTCTCAGCTCCACTCCGCGGCCTCCCTGGGGGCAGCGGGGCCCGTGGCCGGGATGGGGAAGGGGAAAGTGGAGGCGGCTGTGGCTGCAATGCGTGCCTTTTGAGCAAACAGCCAACACCTGGAAGGATCCGTCCCAGCCTGTCCCGGCTCAGAGCGTGAGCTGAACGCAGCCCCGAGGTGGGGCGCTTTCCCCTGGTGGCGGTTTAACTGACAGTCCAGGCGGCGAGCAGGCTGGGCCGGCTCAGCTTGCATCACCAACCACTGTGCCAACTGAGGAAGGAGATGAGCCTTTTCCTACCCCTATGGTCAAAAACGAATTTCCTTTAGGGCTGTCCCCTCCACCGTCTCCTGTACATGCCCTATTTTTAGGTCTCAAGTTGGTCTCGTGTGTGTGTGTGTGTGTGTGTATGCACACGTGTGTGTGTGGGGGGGGGGTGTACGATTTTCCTTGTATGCATTCAAGCCTCAGCCTGGTGCCTGGCCCCTGGCCTCTGGCTTCCTTTTGTGGCTCAAGACGTGCCGTGGCTGCAGTTCACCGCTGGTCAGGGTCGGGCACCCATGGGTCCCCAGGACACAGGTCCCGTTTGGGAAGAATCCATCCACGTGGCTATGAATTCAGTGCTGGGCATGCTCAGGGCATCCACGAAGTCTTTCTGCTCACTCAAGGAGTATTCTCTCTGACAACTGTGTCCCCAGGCTTATACCCACCAGCTCGCCAATAAAGTCCTCACCCTGCCACCAAGCCGTCCCCACAGAAGGAGGAGGAGCCTTCCCCTCAGAGGCACTGCACCTACACCCTCGCCCCACCCCACCTGCACACCCCCTCCCGTGCATTGGGTTCATCCCCACCTTGGTCCTCTGTCTGGCCAGGAAGTAGAGGACTTCACGGAAGCAGTGAAGATAGAAAAGGAGTGTTTGTGGGGCACCTGGGTGGCTCCGTCGGTTAAGCCCCCCGACTCTTGATTTCAGCTCAGGTCATGATCTGACCTTTCCTGAGTTCGAGCCCGCATTGGGCCCTGCGCGGAGATCGGGGAGCCTGCTTGGGATTCTCTCTCTCTCCCTCTGTCTCTCTGCTCCTCCCTTGCTTGTGCTCGCTCTTTCTCTTTCTCAAAACAAGTAAATGAACATTTTTTTAAAAAAAGAAAAAGAAAACACGTGTTTGTACCTGATCATAAGCCGATTCGGGCCCGCAGTCCCGGCGCCATGGGCGCCTCTGGTTGCTTCAGACTCACGGAGACACTCTACGTCCCAAGGCTGCGGCAGGACCATCCAGGGAAGGTTCAATTCCGCGGAAGGACCAGCCAAAGCTGGGTGCCCATTGTTAGGACCTAAGACTCTAGGAAGAAGAAAAAGAATAAGAGAGGAGAACAAACGCCTGAACGAGGGAGGAAGGGAAAGCAGCTGAGGGCGGACGGAGCGAGCAGAGACGGGACGTACCCACAGTTCGCACCGGTGCCACCCCTGGTCCTGGGCTCGCTCCACCTGAGTCTGTGGCCCCAAGGGCAAAGCGACCCCAAGCCTGAGACCAGGAAAGCTAGGGCCAGGCCAGCCGGGTGCAGCCCTGGGGAGTGTGCACAGGGGGACTGCCCTCTTCCCGCAAGCCGGCGCCAGAGAGCACGCGGCAGCGCCCCCCGCCGGCCTGGAGGGGAACGACCGGCTCCGAGGCCCGCGCTTCCCCGGGGAAGGCTCGCCTGGCCTCCCCTCTGAGACCCTGACCCCAGCGCGCAACCGGGCGGTCCGGGGCCTGAGCCCGTGGTCAGGTCGCTTCTGCTCTCGCAGACATCAGGGGAGGAGGCTCCATGAAGCTCCAGGGCCCTAATGGAACGGCTTTGAGGAGCCTGAGGCCACATTCAAGGATGTTGAGGTTCCCACTGGAATAAAGGCTGCGAGGACCACACGGTGCTTTGCAGCCAGTCCCGGTGCGGTATATGCGTGTGCGAGCTCGAGATCGCCCTCCCACTGCTCGCAGATCCACCCAAATCCCCTCTGGTTCCTGTTCTGGGCTGGACATGGAGTCCCCTTGGCGCACAGGCTTGCGGTGCTGATGTTTTACCGTTGCTGAGCTTAAACAGATGTGGTCAAGGACGGCGGACCCCCAGTCTGACCTCCCTGGCTCTGCTCTGCATATGTAATCCCCAGCCCCCCGCAATCGATCATTCTCGTCTGGCCATCTCTCCCCCTCCTGTGTGACCACCAGTTGCTCCCCAATAATTTGAAACTGTTGTCTGTGACAGAGACAGTGAGTGTCAGCAGTTTATCCGCTGTGCCTGATTCCAAGAATTAAAGGGGGGCGGGGGGAAGGTCCAGAGAGAGAGTGTTGATAACGGTAGAGTTCACTGGTAGCGCATAAAAGGATTCCTGGAAACTGTTCTTCACCCTGGGATTGGTCAAGAACACACTCTTGTTTATTGTTCTCAGTTCCCTTTGTCTTCATGGTGCCTCTTCTGTTTAGTGTGGGTCCTGGCTCCTCTTTGGCCATCATGCCTCCTCTGCTTTTTCACTTCTCATCACTGCTCCTGATGTTCTCAGGACGTGACAGGCGCTTTCTCACCTGTGCCCACCTGGGAAGCCACGGCTTCTTGTCCCCACACTGTGGGCAAAGGAGATGAACATCTGCTGTGTAAAAAGATCCTCCTAGGGTATGGCAGTGGGGGCAAGGAGTCACCTCGTTTCAAATTAGCTCAGCTGTAATGAAGAGGCGCTGACAGATAGATAAGGAAACTCCTACTTTTTTTTGTTGTTTGGCCTTCCAGTTTATACTGCGCAGGGTTGTCTGCACCTAGGATAAAGGTTGGAAGATGGTGTCACAGACTGAAATGGGGACTTGGCGTGTGCATGTGTGTGCATGTGTGCATGTATGTGTGTATGTGTGTATGCAGGGGTGTGCACGCACGTACGTGCACGTGAAAGTATGTGGGTGTGTGCGCACGTATACGCATGTGTGTACGTAGGCATGTGCATGCATGTGTATATGCATGTATATGTGTGTATGTAGGTGTGAGCGTGCATGCATGTATATATGCATGTGTGTGTGTGCGTGCATGTGTATATGCATGTGTAGGTGTGTGCATGCATGCATGCATGTGTGTATGCACGTGTATGCTTGTAAGTAGGTGTGAGCGTGCATGCATGTATATATGTGTGTATATGTGTGTGCGTGCATGTGTATATGTGTGTGTAGGTGTGTGCATGCATGCATGTGTATATGCACGTGTATGTGTGTATGTAGGCGTGTGCATCCATGCGAGTATGCACATGCGTGTAGGTGTATGCATGCATGTGCGTATGCATGTGTGTGTGTATGTAGATGTGTGCATGCCTGCATGTGCGCATGGGGTACATGGGTGTAGGCGTGTGTGTATACTTTAGGAAGAAGGTGAAGGGAGCAGTTGAAAATTGCTGGAGAGGGCTGGAGTAAATCATTCCAAAAAGACCTTGGTTAGTGATCAGGAGGAGAGAGGAAGGAAGAAAGGACTCGATTCTGTTCAGCAAGAGTGGAAAGCTGAGAATAAGAAACCAGAAAACCTTTTTGCTTTGACTAAAACCTGGTTCAGGAAGGCTCCTTTGGATCCTTGGGATCCCAACCGTGTGGGTCAGAAGAATCAGCTACCTCTCTGAGTGGGGGTCGACCTAAGCCCACATCAGTAGGAACACGGCATCAGCTCAGGGAGACCCCTGGCCAGGGAAACACAGAGTCTTTCCACTTTCCTCAGGGCAGGGCTGGCGGTCAGGAGGCGTAGGGGAACCCAGAAATGATGAAAATCTTCCATTGGGATATTCCTCTTTGATATCAGCTGGGAAGCATTTTCTAAGTGGATCAACACAGTACATAGACAGAAGCCAAGGCCTCGGTCTGCTGCACGAAGCACCAGTGCCCTGCAACAGACACCACAGGTCTCCAGTCAGATGGTCCCTCTGCTGCAGTGTGGGGCGAAGCAGGTCCTGGAGACCAGGGCTGGGCTTCAAGGGGCGAGGGCTCCCGGGAGTCACTGGAGCCTTTAGCTGGGGAGGAGCTGGCAGGATGAGGGAATCACACCCTGCTTTCGAGCACCCTGTTTGACGGTGAGACTCCATTTCTGTGAAGTGCCTCCTGGAGCCACTGTTCCAAAGCACATCCTTTGGGAAACGCTGCAGTGGCCAGCCATGGGAAATGTGGATGATATGCTAACTTGAAACGTGGGTGCAGAGCTGAGGCTCTTGTTTCACTGACCTATTCAGTTTACTTGTTTGCTTTGTTTTCCTAATCTTGCTCTGTCCTCTTCTGGAAGCCACAGGGAGATCTCTTCCTCGGGGTCTGCTGCTAAAGGGAGCCTTGGGACAATGCATTTCCTCTCCCTGAGTTTGGCCTGCAGGCAGAAGTGGGCTCCTCTCGACAGTGACCCTTCTCTAGCCTTCCCAAGGACAGGGATGACCTTGCTTGGCAATCCTGTGCCCAGCCTGGGAGGCGCTCTCCCCAGCCCTCAATGACACCGGGGGAAAGCCATGCTCTGTCAGAATAACATTCTTCCCCAGGGAAAGACAACCAACAGGACTTTGGAACAGTCTGGGGGTTATGGCCAGATCATAGGAAAACTAATAATATGACTTATTTGCTATAGAAGATCATTCAGAACAGGAGGGATCTTGGACTCCATCCAGGTGGTATTAGTTACAAAGGAGGCAAAAGCATCACCTGAGAAGGTCTCCCTGGTGAGGCAGGTGGGAGCCTTCAGGGACTCTGGATGGTGAAATGGGGAGTATTTAGGGAGGAGGACGTGTCTGTTGGCATAGTTACCGGTGGACAGCGCCCTGAGACATGTCCTCAATGGGGATGGAAGGATAAGCTCCAGGGACGTTGCAGCAGCTTGGGAGTCTAGAGACCAGAGCCTCTAACCCCAGGCCAGCCATCGATGGGCTAGCTGACCCCGGGGCAAAACACTTTGTGTGGTTTCCTCCTTTGGAAAGGAAAAAAAAAGAGAGAGAGAGATAAAATCTGATCTACCTCTCAGAGGTTTAGGGTGGTTTCTGTTTTGCTTTTTGTGAAGAGCAACGAATAAAAATGATACCAAACCCCTCTGAAAATAAATACAGGCTCTATGCATTTCTAGCAATAACAGCAAGTATTCTCATTGGGACGTGGCTCAATTTACCACGATAAAATCACTGCTAAATTTCTAAGAAGTTACTCCTTTGTGCACATACTTTCTCCATAGAAAATGGTCTTCTGTTAGCGAAAGTTAAAGGACACTCTAAGTCATTCACGTGGGGGTTTATGTATTTCTCTCCCCAGGTGAATAGCGCTCTCTCTCTCTCTCTCTCTCTCTCTCTCTCTCTCTCTCCAGGTTTCCATTTTGGTCATATTTCAGAAATGGCTGAACTTCAGACTCTGAACTCTCGCTCACTGAGAGCGGGTTTAGAAAAAAAAATAATGAGATTAGCAGATAAGTAAACAAACATTTTAATTGAGACTCAAGCTGTAGAAGTACTTTGGGCAGTATGGAATTACATGTTTCCATATTCTTTGTTGGTCTGCGTGAAACCCAAACCCAGAAGGTTATATTAAACATAATCGCCTAGCTCCACGGGGCCCTGGAAAGAGTTTTTAATGTGGCAATTTAAAGGCCAGTGATTGTCCGAAACACAATGACGCGAACGGAGTATGTCCCTTGCCTTTCTTTCAGAGAGTAAATCAGGTCTGGGGGAGGGTAGGAAAGTACCACATTTCAGATTCCCTCCCCACCCCCACACCAAAAAAGTGGCAATACCTTGATGGACCTCATTGATCCCTTAGGAAAGGTAGAATTGGAGTCCAACGTGGAATGAGGTCTTAATGAAGGTTTTATGTTGTGAGAACCCAGACTCTGGCCCTCAGGAGTGCTTCTAAGTTGAAAACTTCACTGCATTTGATTTATTTTGTGTGTGTGTATTTAATACATTTTTCATCGACTCCCATCTTAAAAGCCTTCTGATTGATTGGCGGCAGGGAGCCAGCCCTCCTAACTAGACTAAGTTCTCGCTTTCTGTCCAAAAACCCAAGACATTCAGGAAGGCCAAATGGATCACAGAAGACGTTGCCCTGTTCTTTCTCGTCAGATGCCGTGCTTGTCTCGTGACTTGTATCCAAAAGTGCTCAGCCCATCCTCACCTCTCTCCTTTGGATTCTAAGTGGTCTTCCTGATCACAGAGCGGGTGTGCGGTTTACTGGGCCCTACAGCGTTCCCTTCCTCACCAAGCTGCAAGTGTCTGAGAGCAAACCCATAGCAGAGGAATGGCTCTCCCCAGTAGCAGCAGGCTAGTTGTAAACCCAAGGCCCCCTCAGGCCAAGAGCATCAGCCTCTGTCAATTTTCCTTATAGCTGCCCTGTCTGCTACATAGCCACTTACCACATGTGACTATTTCAACTTAAATTAAACAGAATTAGCGTACGGAACATTTCCCTCATCATGGAAAGTTCTGTTGAACGGTGCTGTCTCTGAGATTACCCAGCCGAGGTGTTCATTTTTGTTGAATTTTAAGAAAATAAGACCCATGAAGGTCAATGGTTTTTCCAAGGATCTCCAGGGATTTATGAAAACATATTTCTTCACTGTTTGGGAATCTTGTGTGATGTCCTTTATTTTA
Organism: Herpailurus yagouaroundi; assembly: GCF_014898765.1. NCBI lineage: Eukaryota > Metazoa > Chordata > Mammalia > Carnivora > Felidae > Herpailurus > Herpailurus yagouaroundi. Next base: position 13,844,071 of record NW_024412397.1, on the reverse strand, counting down.
AACTGTACGTTTGAAAGAACTTTTCTGTACTAAATGTATATTTGAGTTTTGCAAGTGAAATAATCTAATAGAACAATGGTCTTGAAGTAAGTATAAGAACAATGATTCTTGGAGCACCTGGGGGGCTCAGTCGGTTGAGCGTCTGACTCTTGATTTTGGCTCAGGTCACAGTCCCAGGGTTGTGGAATGGAGCCCTGCATTGGGCTTTGCTGAGCATGGATCCTGCTTACTTCTCTCTCTCTCTCTCTCTCTCTCTCTCTCTCTCTTTCTCCCCACCCTCTGCCCTTCTCCCCCATTCGCATGCACACTCTCTCTGAAAAAAAAAAAGAAAGAAAAAATAAGAACATTGATTCTTTTGGGAGATGCTTGGCATTGTATAGTCAACTATGTTTAAATTATTTTCCTATTTTTAGTGACCTGTGAATTTCGGAAAAAAAAAGGAAGACTGGAATAATTTTTGGAGAAACATTGCTCATTTATTCCTCGTCCTAGATTGTGCTAGTAATATTGTTATGCTCCTAAAGGCCCTTGAGAAACTGGAATCAGTTACACGAGAAGGCCAACAGGTTAGCTGTGCCCTGGAGACACAGGACCTACCACCTATCATTATAACACCCAGTCAGTCAATATCATTGGTCACACTCAGGCTGGGAGAACAGTCGTACAGGCTTACCGTACGTGTGTCCGCGTAGACAATTAGCCACTGAGAGCCAACACAGATAATAAATGTCTCCCTCACTCAACCGTGTCCAAGATTTATGCAAGATCTCACTGGGGGCCAGAATTCGTGGTGGGTGGGAGGGCTTGGGCCTTGCTCAGTTGCAGAAAACAAATACAGAGGGCCACAGAGCATTAAAAATGGGGAGGGGAATTCAGGACTCAGGGACCCTTCTTTTGAAAAAGTTCATCCGAAAGAGAGGACCAGAAACTTCCTGTGAGAGCCACCTTTCCTACGAGGCTTCCCTGTATACAATTTGCCCAAGTGGAGATCAAAGGGAATTCTGCGTAATAGTTTCAAGTTATTAATTAAGTGAAATGGATCTGCAATTATTCTAACGGTTAAATGAACCATGGTATAGAGAGAAGATAAAAGAAAGAATCTGGGCTCACCATGGTCTTTATTAATTTCCTCTTTATAATGAATACCTCTCCTTTCGTTCTTCCAAGTCCTTGTCCATCCACGTGCAATAAAGAAATACAAAAGAAAGCAGCAGAGCATCCCCTCTTGGCACAGTGGCAGGAAGACCACATGAGAAATGGAGTATCCGTCAAATACTCCAGGTCTGACAAATAAGGGCCAGAGCCCAGAAGGTCGGAGAATTAGCACGCCCAATAGTGGTATTCTGGTCTCTTTTGTAATTTTGCCCTGTTTGGCTGAGCCAGGGCTTCCTGAGTTTTCTTATAGTCAAGAGGGAGGGTTAAGGTGGAGCAGGTCAGACCTTTGTGGCCGTACCAAGAGTATCTTCCTCTTCCCATATGGATTCAACCGGGAGACGTGCTGTGACAGTTCCCAGAGTCCTCTGGTCCACAGCACCCTGACTATCCAGGGGCAGGTGTGTTTGCATTCCTTGGAAATAATTATCGGTTAAGCCAGACATTCTTCCTAACCCTTGACCTATTATAAAGAGGAAATGAAGAGAGGAACTGTAGGGAAGGCATTATCCTTGTGTTATCCCTATGGGCTTTGACGACAGAGCCAGGGAAGAATTTTAAGGGGGTTAGAGTGGGAGTGAGGTGTGCATGGAAGGATGCACAGGAAGGAAGGAAGATGAACTAACACCAGAGGAAACTTCTGGACTGTGGCTGTGGAAGTCAAGGCTGAGCTTTAAAGAGGGGAACCTCTGGCCACCAGACCTTGTCCCCACAGATGGTGGTCTTCCTGAACACTGGAGCTTCTGGGCCAAGATGTGTGGATGGCCAGAAGCTGACTGTGCTGGCTGGTGGTGATGGGAACCAACATGCCTGGGGGTGTGCAGGGCTGAAGGTTATAGTTTGCACATGTGACAATGTACTGAGTTTGGCCTCAAGGGCATTGTTGGTGAACTCAGAAAGGGAAGTCTGATGGGAGTTGGAAAACTCAAACCTCAGCTCCACTACTATGAGCTATGAGGCCTTGCTTGTGAAGATAAATTAACCTATCTGAACCTCAGCGTTTTTATCAATTGTGACAAGGTGAATAATGGGCTCCCCCCCCAAAGACGTGACTGTCCCAGTCTCTGGAACCTGTGACTTTGTCACCTTACACAGTACAGCGGACTTTGCAGATGTGATTCAGTTAATGATCTTGAGATGGAGAGACTATCCTGGATGTCTGGGTAGGCTCAGTGCCACATAAGCTTCTATGAGAGAGACACAGGAGGATCAGAATGAGAGAGAGAGAGAGAGAGAGAGAGAGAGAGAGAGAGAGAGATGCTGACAGAAGCTGGGGTTGGAGTGAAGTGAGGGAAGGGCCATGAGCCCAGGGATGCTGGTGCCTCTAAAAGATGGAAAAGGCAGGGATTCAGAGTCTCCCCAGAACCTCCAGAAGGAGCATGGCTCTTGAGGACACCTTGATTTTGCCCAGTGGGACCTAGAAAATTCAACAATAATGGTACCCACCCTGTAGGGCAGCTGGGATAGATTAAATAAGGCAGCGTAGCTAAAGCACTTCACAAAGTATCAGCCCAGTAACTGCTGGGTAGCTTTTCCATGAGTTTTCAAAAACTGCATTATCACAGCCAGGAATGGATCCCGAGTGTGACTTAAGGCCATCTACTACACTGACCTAAAGATGAGTTGGGGCAGTTGGATGTGGGTCCATCTCTCCCAAAGAAACTATGGCAGAGCACTTAAGCATTGCTGAACCCAAGATGATACTTCCAAGTCCTTTATGTCAGAAAGATCTGGGGCCCAAGGGTAAGGTGTCGCACAGACATTGAACTGAACACCCGCATGCCAGCCCGGCACAGCCATGTCTTCTGTGGTTTTGGCAGGACTGTGAGTGTAGTTGAGGCACTCTTGGATAATGTGGCATTGGGGACTGGAAAATGTCACCAATCTGTGTGGCTGTGAAGTGGGTGAAGACATTAGAGGATGTCATTAACAAATGGCTGGGCAGCTGCCAGGGTGGTGTATAACTCTGGTGACCTCATCTGATAATTTCCTGATCACATGTGTTGATCCCCTCATCGATTCCTGCATCTTCACTGGCTTCATTTTTCATCAAGAGACTGAATACACAAATGGACAATGGCCAGACCATATACAAACATCGAACTTTGACCCATAATCTATAGCAACCAGGCCAGGAAACCAACCCATTATGTACAGGAACCAGGTCAGGAAGTTGGCCCGTTCTCTACAAATCACACTGTAGGAAGTCAGACTTCTGTCTCTAGTAACAATCCAGGAGGCTAAACAATGACCCCTGAAACAATTGGCCCCAGATGGCCAGGACCTGATTAATAATTGTCAGCTTCCCTGATCTTTGTCCCCACCTCCAACTTAGGACCAGCCAGAGAAAGTCAAATATGGTCCCCAACTAATCACATAGGATTAGTTGGCCCTCCTATGGCTTCCCCATGCCAACCGCCTCCAATTGGGGCATACCCAAAGCCTTACATTTTTCCACTGTAAAGCCTTCCTTCCTTCTGCCTGCCTTTGGGTGACTTCCTTGCTATAGATAACAGGCTCTGAATAAATAGCCTTTGCCTGTTCTCATTTGGTTGGTCTTTACTTCCACACATCATACAACTGGCAAGTATGGATTTTGGGGTGAGAACATGCTCCATGCTCCTGGACAAGAGCAAACTGGTCACATGTGATTGGTTCAGAGTGACAACAACTGTCACCTCATGAGGCCCAGGACCCTTCTCGGTTTCTGTCTTTGTGGAGCATACGTGGCTTCCCCAGAGGTAGGAGATGAGTGTGATGAAATAGTGACTAAGTTCTGTTTAAACTTGAATTAGTGATGGTACCATTGGGCAGAACACGAAGGAAGTAATTAGTGAAGGCAAATGGGAAAAGTCTAAAATTAGAATTTTGTTTTTAAGTAACACTTGGGAGAGAACAGTTTAGGAATGAAGACAACGTATTCCCCTAGTCCCTTGCACCCAGATCTCATTTTAAGGAAACAATGAGAAGGTAAGTTTTAAGTGGTGTCATAGGGAATGTTAGAAGCTAATGTTACTAATCTAAAAGCTATCAGGGCAAGGAAATATCCAGGTGGTTATGGGATAGAGATATTGCAGGAACTCTCTCTAGACATCTCAAATTGTTGGTCTTTTAAAATAAGGTCCATGTGCAATGTTCTCTTCAGTGTCATTGTCAGGATCGTTACTAAGTTTATAGCTAGGCATTATCAAGATGGATTCTCATGATGTGTACCTGGCTCCAAGGACCACAGTTGATTATTATCCTGGGGGTAATTTATCATCCTCTCTCTTTCTCTTTCTGTGTGTGTGTGTGTGTGTGTGTGTGTGTGTGTGTGTCTGTGTGTAAAGAAAAATGAAAAGTCAGGGTTTGGTAATGATTAAGAAAATTGTTGACATTGTGGTTAATTACAAGAATTTGCTTCTTGACTCAGGTTCTTTTTAAAAATTTTTTTAATGTTTATTTTGAGAGAGAGAGAGAGAACGCACAGGGGAGGGGCAGAGAAAGAGACACAGAATCCCAAGCAGGCTTCAGGCTCTGTGCTCAGCATGGGGCTCAGCATGGGGCTCAAACTCACTGACCATGAGATCATGACCTGAGCCAAAGTCGGATGCCCAACTGACTGAGCCACTCAGGCGCCCTGATTCGGTTTCTTAATGTAAATGGTTATTCTGTCTTGTAGATATTGTGGTTTATTGTTTTCTGTGGCGGCACAGCTTTTAATGGCTTGGAAAAATAAATAGTTATTTTCCATTTCACATGCCATCACTACCCCTGCACACCTCCGCTATTTTGATCTCCTTCCTGCCACTGTCCCAGGAGGCTGGCAGGATGCAGTGGACCAAACGGTACATCCTGTTGAATGGAGGAGAGACCTAAGACTCAAAGAGGCAGAATACTTTACCCAAGCTTACGCTTTTAGTAAGCCAGAATTTGGGCGTAGATCTTCTGACACCAAGTATTTGATGCCTGCCAATAGGGCTTGTGATACTTCCATTGAACACAGTGCAATCTAGTTTCCCTTTCACTGACAGCAAATGTTTCAAAAGCAAGAACGCTTCTAGTTAAGTCTAGAAAGAAAGAGGGGAGTTGAAGAGAAAGATGCTTTCCAGCCTTAGCAACTTAATTAGCAGCAACTGGGGGGAGGCCTTGGGGGCAGGCGGAGGAAGGCATTCCATAGACAGTGTCGTGTGTGAGCTGTAAAAAGCTGTACATAAGTCCAGAGACGCGCGGTCCAGCATGGTATCCTCCAGTCACATGTGGCTCTTGGCACCTGAAATGTGGCTGGTTCAAATGGAGAGGTGCTCCAACTGTCCGTTCCATGCCCATTTCAAAGACTTCACTTAAAAGAGAACGGAAGTGACCTCAATAGTTTTTGTATAGATTACATGTTGACATGATATATTGGGTTAAGTTGAATACATTATTAAAATTCATTTCATGTATTATTTTAATTTTTAATATGTGACTACTAGAAAATGAAAAATCACATCTGTGGCTCACATTGTATTCCTATTGGACAGCGCTGGTCCAGGAGTTTCCCCTTTGGGTAAGACAATCACTTGGTAGGTGAGGGTAAGTGGGGTAAGGAGTACAGCTGTGAGTTAAATAGGACAGAGTCTCTTGCAGCAAAGGGCCAGAGGACAGCTGGTTCATCGTGCCCTTGGGAACAGGGCCCTTCTTATGCAAGACATTAAAGAAGTGGCAAGAGGTCCATGTGACAATTTCAAAGGAAACATTTTCATTTCGGCAACCTAGTTTTTTTCCTAAACTCCACCCAAGGCAAAATGGATTATTGCTTCCTGGAAATGGAACCAGGGGACTTGAAAGTGTTTCATATTGAAAACAGAAAAGCCCAAGAAGAAGAAAAATAATTACATTTCTAAAAGCTTTTAGAACAAATGCTGGCTTGTGAGAAATAATTTTCCTATAAATATTTTAGTCCTCCTTTTCTTTCTTTCGTTCCCCAGCTGAGGATTTCCACATGGATATAGGAGGTGATGTTCCCCTTGGGAGAGAAGATCAAAGCCAGTCTGGGTCTACTTTCCATGGAGTTTGACGTAGTCTTTGCAGCTAGCTTCTGCTCCTGCCTGCCTGCCTGAGATGAAATGGGCCCCAAACTTTGGAAAAACAGAGAAAGAATGCAGAGAAAAATCCATAGCTACATAAGCATCGAAGCCAGCTGTTTCAGAGAAAGATCCAAGGCTTGGACGTCCTAGAAAGAAAGACATGCTTATTGTCTGCCTATGGGAACCTGCCCCTAAACAGCCCATTTTGAAAGACAACATTTAGTAATGTAAATAGCAAGTGACTCCTGACTGATGCTAAAGATGTGCCCAGAAAACAATGAGTCTATGAAATGGGACTTAATGGATATTTTTAAAAAGAAAAAGAACAAAAACAAATAGGCAAGACACTGGAATGAGAGTTCCTGAGGCTGAAGACTGGGTCTTAATCATTCCTAAAGTCCCGAGCCCAGTCCTGCACCTGTGCTTGGAGAGGAGTTTCCGCAAGTGTTTGTTGAATGACTGGATCCATTCATCAACCCATCCAAAGAGCACTGAGTGGGAATGATGTGTCCAAGGTGCTTAACCTGGAAAACTGGGAAACGATAATACCACTGACAGAAAAGAGGAAGCTAGGGAAAGACCTAACCTTGGGAACAGATTATAAATTAGATTTGGTTGACGTGCCAGTGGATAACAGGTAGCTGAAAAGAGAGACTCAAGGTTACCTTTGATGACCTGCAGCATTGAGTTAGCTTTTAGCTAGGAACCATGATCATATTTGGTGTAATCCTATGAAAGAGCTATTGATACATGGGGTGTGTCCATCCAGGAAAATATAAATATATAAATATATATTTATATAAATATATAAAATATATATACATATATACACACACATATACGTGTGTGTGTATGTGTGTGTGTGTGTATATATATATATATATATATATATATATATATATATATGTGCTGATCTGCAAATATGGGGTCTGATCTGCAGCATGGGTAGACTTGTTCTGTGTTACTGCTGGGAGACAATTCACCATGGGTTTCTCATGTTTCTGTTCATGTTGCAAGCAAGGCCCTGACTGCTCTTTGTTCCAGACTTTCCAAGGCTATTTGTATAGCAAAGACAGACATGGTGCCTTCTTCCAGAACAAAGGGCAGACATGCTTACTGCTCATTAGAAATTATTCGAGTTGCCTAAATTCCTAAACTCAGAGTTCCTCTCTTGTATCACAACCCACTGTGTGTGCAGATGTCTTCTGGTCCTTTTCACATACTCTCATGGGAATTGGTGCTTAGGGACCAGGCTCAAAAATGTTCATACTCTGGCTCCTGCAAGTGCTCTGAGTAATCATCTGTCCTTTGTCTCTGACCCAGGGATCTCATGTTTTCGACCAGCATCCATTAAATGGGGGCAAACGGACTTGTTAGCTTTCAAGTAGGGAAAAAAATCTCAGGCTCTTCAGAGCTTTGACCCTCCCTCTCAGAGATTCTTACTCTGGGTCCATGGAGGAACTATAGGAGACCCTGAAAGGAGGCTGTAATTAAAGTCAACACAGAGAGTTCTTCTCTAGGGAGTAAGAAAAGAGAGAAGAAAAGAACAGGGCCTGATTGCTCTGGGGCTTGCCTTTCATTAACGATGTGGGCTCAGATATTTCAGCAGCATAAATTAAGAATGGTACAGGAGCAGACAGTCAAGACTACACAGACAGAGAATGAAGTAGAAGGTGGGCAATGAGGCTGCAGGGTTTTCTTTAATGCAAAACAAACAAACAAACAATAATTTTTGCATAAATATGCAACGAAAAGAAAATATTTAAAATTGATTCGCCTCTCATACTTTTCTATAACAAAAGGAAGCCAGTGCATTTAAATGAGTTTTTGTCACCTTAAGGCTTTATTGTTATTATTTTTTGTTCCTGGAATGAGCAATTATTGCAATTATTATTACCCATTTACCTACTTGCTTGGTGCTGACAGAAAGATTTATTTCAGCACAAAAGCCCTGCTGGGTCCTGGAGGGAGGGAGTATATCTTCTGCTCTTCCCCACCCCCCCTTTCTCTTCCGCTATGGAGCTCTCAACAGAGCCCAGAGGATGTGCTGAGAGGCGCTGGTGTGCCACTAAAAGAAGTTTGAAAGACAAATTCCACCCTGACACACGTTTGACATTTAATTTTTCCAATTTAAATGTAAACAGTTGCAGAGGATTTAATTTCCAATGCGTTCTTAATAGTATGGGAAAGAAAACTGTCCCCAAACTGTCGATGGCAGAACATTTTTGTATGATGTAATTTATAGCCCCTTGCATGAAGTAATTATGATTCCTGATAAAATGCTTGAGCAATTTCCAGATAGACTTTAATGGGATGAAGAAGTCTTGAGAAGTTAGGCTTCCTCACTCAGCTATCTTAAAATGCGTCAATCAGAATTTGGCCATTCTTTGGCGATGGCACCGTTTCTTTCTGGTTTACAGGTCTCTTCCAAGAGAGAATCCCTGATTTAAAGCCAGTTTGAAATAGAATTTTGACACATGTTTTTAACAAGCCTCTCTGAAAAGTTAACAATTGACATTTAAAAAGAGAAGCGCTTGGGTGGCTCAGTCGGTTAAGCATCCCTTCAGCTCAGGTCATGATCTCACAGTTCATGAGTTTGAGCCCCGCATCGGGCTCTATGTTGACAGCTCAGAGTCTGGAGCCTGCTTTGGATTCTGTGTCTCCCTCTCTCTCTCTGCCCCTCCCCTGCTCACACTCTGTCTCTGTCTCTCTCTCTCTCTCAAAAAAAAAAAAAAAATTAAAAAAAAATTTAAATAGATTTGTTACTTATAGACTTGGAATCTAAATACCATAATGATTTGATACCATAATGATTTGTAGCATCATCTACATGAAAAAAAAAAGACAACTTATTTTTTTAACACGTGGAAATTTTACATTGTTCCTCTTCTCTCCAAAATTCATCTTTCTACCCTCCGTTTTATCCTGCTGCGATACTTCGTAAAACTGAAAGTTTAAAATTAATTAAATTTCTACCACCAAAGTAAGTCTATGAATTTTTGTGACATAAGGCTTTACATTTTTGTTCCTGGCTCGAGTAATTATTACAATTGTTATTATTATTATTACCCAATTGTTAAAGATGTACAAATAGGTAATGCATTTTTATAATTATTAAATATAAAAAATGAATTTTATGGGCAACGCACCTCTTATTGAGATGAATGGGGCTGGATTATTCTCTTCCACTCTCCCCCTGCCAAGAAGGACATGTATTCAGAAACAGAAATTACCTATTACTAGAAAGAGCTAGACTCACCATCAAGTCTATTCTTGCTTTTTGTTTTTATGGACGTCAGCTCTGAGCAGTGTTGTTCACCTAACAACACCATTTGTGTGGTGTCTAAGCGGGGTGTTTCTCGATCAGATGGAGGGAGGCCCCCAAAAGTGGGGCGACGATGGTTGGGTAGAAGCCGGTGGCACAGGAGGTGAAAGAATTCACCTGAGGCAGAACCGAGGAGATAGAAGTTTCTTGAATACACTGCAAGGGAGCAGTGGGCAGGACCGCAGAGGAGAGGCTGTCTGCAAGGATGCAGCGGGTGGGGCTGTTTTTGAAGGGGGAAGATGAGGAGGTATGTCCACCTATGGACTCTTCCCTTTTTTGGTTAACCGTGTCCTGTTGTAAGTAGCACATCGGTCAGTTAGGGCCGATGCATATTTTGAGGTGAGTCACCTGATGGAGGGGGCTGTCTGTATTCAGCCGGGTGGGTGCTGTGGGTCCTTCTGCCTTTCATTGCTCAAGCCCGTCTGCCTAAAATAGGCCTCTACAATGTGTATACTGAACAACCTTGTCATCAGTAGGATACTGGCCTTATTTTTCTGGGGTTGTCCTTATGAATTGGTACAAAACCATTCCTACTCCACTTGGTTTTCTCCAGTGGGATGCATATTTCACAGTGGTCCAAACTCTGTCCTGTGAGCACAGACATGGAACAGAGGGATTCTTCGGGTAAGGATAAGGGACTTGTATTACCACTTAACCCAATTCAGGTTCACACTCCACTCTCCCCCACCCCCGCACCGTATTGTGCATAATATTTAGAAATAGATGTCCCTACCAACCCGAAGTTCTCATGAAGAATCCTGGGGGTTAAAACTGCAAGTTAGTTGTTTAGCCATTAGACATATCCAGGCTTGAAATATCTACCATTAATGATAAATGTCGAAAAGAGAGCTGGACTTTGAGGGGTTGTGATGTCTCTAGAACCTACGCCCGCCACAGAACTTAAAACTGTTTCTCTTTCATTGCAGAACGGCCTTCATGGAGGCATCACCTTGACCCACTAAAGGTTCCCGCTTGTTTCCATCCCATCCCCCTACAGTCCTGGCCATTCTGAAAACCTCCTGAACCTGTCTCGGGAAGGTTTTGCTCCTCTGAAAATTCGTCCTCCCTCCCCTCCTCGCAACAAATGTCCTTTGTCCTGTAATAATTAAAAAAAAAAAAAAAAATCCCTGGAAGATCCAAATTGAATAACAATACAGATCTGATTGGAACCTTCATAAGCCTGACAATGTAGAATTGTATTTCTTAAAAAGTGTGGAACCACATTTGTCTGAGCTGCAAAAGACACCACAGAATAAGATCAGAATAGAATTTCAACTGACTCCCTAATTTCCTTAGAATGGCTTATATTTCAAGCCCTTCCTGTTTTTTTTTTCTGATAGAGTGGGTGTACATTACTAACTATAAGTGATAAGAAAGTATAAAAACAGCCACTGCCCTAAAAGTACAATTGAAATTAGCATTGAAGTTCACATTTATAAATTAGTCATTTTAGCATACGTTTCATTATAACATAAACTACTTATTTACATTTCATCCTGATTATTTTACTCCTCTTGACTTAGAATCACTTCCTAATTTCCCATATTGGGCCAGGACTAGGTCCTTAGATGACAAACAATAAACGTTTACTAATGAAATAAAAGTCACATCTAAATGGAAGGTCAGATCTGAATATGCAGGGAGAAGTCAGCTGAGGCAGAGAATGTTGGGGTGTTTTTTTGTTTTTTGCAAGGCGCTTCCTTAATTTGCAATGTGACTTTACTTCAAATCTTAAACTTACAAGACTTTTCAGCCACTGCAACACCTGAGACGAACCGTGTGCTGTGCAGCACGTCAGTTGTCATTTGAGCCTTCAGAGTGCTCATGCAGCGAGAGCTCAGGAGGACCCAGGTGGTTCCTGGGTGCTCTTCACCTTGTGTGGGTTTTTTTTTAAATGTTTTTATTTATTTTTGAGAGAGAGAGAGAGAGAGACAGAGAGAGAGACAGAGAGAGAGACAGAGAGAGTGAGAGTGAAGGAAGTGCAGAGAGAGAGGGGGACACAGAATCTGAAGGCTCCAGGCTCTGAGCTGTCAGCACAGAGCCCGACGCGGGGCTCCAACTTGCGAACCATGAGATCATGACCTAAGCTGAAGTCGGATGCTCAACGAACTGAGCCACCCAGGTGCCCCCTGTGGTGTTTTTTTTTTTTTTTAATTTTTAGAGAAAGAGAGAGCACAGTGGGGGAGAGGAGCAGAGGGGCAGAGGAAGGGAGAGAGAGAGAGAAAGAATCTTCAGCAGGCTCCATGCTCTGCATGGAGTGCAAGGTAGGGCTCGATCCCCGACCCTGGGATCATGACCTGAGCCGAAATCAAGAGTCGGATGCTCAACAAACTAAGCCACACAAGCACCCCTGTCCTTGTGTGTTTTTTTTTTAGAGCCTTGGACCCCAATTCGGAAAATGTATGTGCTCTCTTTAACCCTGACCTTGGCCAACATATAGACCGGTAATTCAGGTGTGTATCCCTTCTCAACACAAGATAGGTGGGAACGGTTCTCTGTTGTCTGATCGCGAAATAATGGAGGCATTGAAGGAAAGAAGAAAAAATGACAAGTTGAGGCTTTTATATACGTCCATTGCTTCTAACATGTTTTTAAGAACAAGAAAAATGCAACAACTACTCTTAGAGCAAGTGAAGCCACGATACTATACGGTTTTGGGGGCAGGTGGCCAGGCACATTTACCATTAAAACCAGATACCAAAACCCCACAGCAAAAGAAAACCAGCCAGAAGTTAGCCCCCAGGACCTTTTTTTTATATATATATATACATTTTTAGAATACTCTTCAAATCCTCTTTGAACAATAACAACAACAACAACAACAACAAAAGACAGTCTTTATATTAAAAATGTCCATGTTCTTCACTGTTAACTTCGAAAGCAGCTTGAAGGATTTCGCTACTTGGAGCATACTGCAAATTGACTCCACGAAAGTGATCTTGGTAGGATAGCAGCACAGGATTTGATATTCCATACTCATCGCTTTTGACAATGTAAACCTTTCCGAAAATAGTATTTCGCCTAAAAATTAGACTCATTCAAAGGTCTGATCATCCGGTTCCCTGAGGCCTGCCAGGGAGGTCTGGCTTCATACCATGGGTTTCCTGCTTTCTCAGGGTGGCGCACAGGCGTCACTGCATTTCAGGAAGAATCCGAAGGACGGCCATGGGACGGGCCCTGTGGAAGGAGGGCAGGAGCGCTCTGGATGGATCTGTGTCAAAACAGACCACGTAGAGCAACCCTCTAAAGATCAAACCATAGTGGCCAGCATGTAATCCCCTGGTCATTTCCCATCTGGATTTTCAACTGAATGAATCTCATGGGGTTAACCAAACATGGATGTCGTCCTAACTAATATGCGTTAGATTCTGATTTGCCCAGGAACTAAGAAACCTTCAAGGAACAAGGTCAAAGGGACAAGAGATACGTCCTTCACAATAATTCTGTTGACGTGGAAACGCACATAACTTGGTTGAAGCAATCTCCCTCAGTGGCCAGCACGCTCCAGGGGGTTTTCACGTCGCTGAGACCCGGGGATTCTCTCTCCTTGTCAGAAATGCTTTTAAAGAATTGAGACAAAAACTCCAAATGGAAAGATGGTAATTTTTGCTAAAAAATAGTGTAGAGGCCGTAACTAAATACAATTTTTAAAAAATGTTGAGATGCATGTTTTTCTTTAAAGCAGCTTTCAAAACATCAACCACAGCATTAAACATTGAACATAGTACATTCTGAAGTTAATACAGATAAATGGTATATAATGCAATAATGCCACATTTACTCCATAAATGTCTCAAAGCCCATTCTAAACTGGAAAAAATATTTTCTAGTTTATTAGCTGGAGATTTCACTTCTTTACTATGTCTCTAGAGTTTTCACCACTGACCTTTTTTTTTTTTTCTTTTTTTCTTTTTTAATGCCCCAGGAGGTACAGATAAATTCCCACATGCCACACCTGGAACTTTTTTTTTTTTTCTCCCTCTGTCAGGTTTCCAAAAAAAAACCCAAACTACAATGACAAGATAATGTTTTACATCGTAATCCCATAGACATAGGTCAGTTAATCCATGACACCTCGTTTCAACGCTTTCTTTAGGATTTACGACCTTCCCCAAAGTCATTTAAAGCCTTGCTTTCACCTGCGCAGCCAGCCCGCATGCGCGGCGGCCACACCGCACACGCGCTACACCTGTCTCCTTCCCCCGGTTTCCTTTTGGTGGCGGCATGGCCACCTCCCTCTGCCGGGAAAGGCGCAGTGCCTCTGTTTCCTCCCCTCCACGGTGATCAACGTCTTAAGAGCCTCGGCTTCCAGGTTGCACGCTCCACGAGGGAAAAGGGCCCGACTGGAGGGCCCAGGGCCACAGGCCCAGGCCGACTACTGTTCTTTCTTGACAGTGGGATTCTGAGCTCTGTCCGCTTCCAGACATTCGGAGACCACACTGCTCTGTTTAAAACCCTTGGAGCCGGCCAGCGAGTGCCCAGGCTCAGTTCCAGGACGAGGCCTCCGAGCTGGGGCGAGGCAGGGCTTCAGACTGTGGCCTCTTAGGGAAACGCAGGCACTTGTGGCGGCCTGATGCTTCTGGATAAGTCACCGAAACGTTCACTTCCTCGCATTCGGGAGGATTCGGTTTCATACACAGACAGAGCCAGTATTGGTGGGGTGGGGGGCGGGGGGAGTGTATCCAAAAATGTATGAATATGCACATCAGGGCTTAAGGTACTGGATGCTATTGGATAAATTGCTAAAATGCTTCTCGGCACAATTGGTAGCTTAAAAAAATACTTTCCTATGGTTTAACGGCATTTTCCCCATCACTGTTCTTCGCTGTGGAAATCTTGGTGGGTACCAAGTCCATCTGAAGTTCCCCAGTGTTTTCTCCCCACTGGGTCTGTACCATGTGAACCATACGCAAAGCGTGTTGTTCTTCGGGCCAGGAAGAATGGACTTCGCCGAGCGCCTTCCCTCTCTTAATATCGCAGCCCCCAGGGCAAAGAAATGCAAGGAAAATGAACACCTTCTTCCTAACTTCCAACAGCCGGCTTCTGGAACAGTCAAGTCCTTTGTCAGTTCGTTTGCTCTTCAGATGGTGAGTCAGTCCAGCCAACAACATGGAAAACAAATCCGTGTTTATAGGCACAGGAGAGCCAGGTGGTGCTGCCCAGGTGGGGCTTGGCAATTGGCGGTAGGGTTTCCAAAGACAGGAGGTTCAATGGGACTGTCTTAAATAAATAAATCTTTTTTTTTTTTTTTCTTGAGAATGTAAAAAATAAATGGTATTTCCCTTTGGCAGTAAATAGCTGATTCGACGCTGAGCCCGAAAGCTGTTTTTGTTTTGTTTCAGGTTTTGTTTTTAAGAGACCACGGCTTCGTTTCATGGGACATCACTGGTGATGCATATACTTCTACTGCTTTAGTGAACCTTTTGCATATTTGTTTGTGGCAGGCCTTCTGACTTCACTTGTGGCCCAGATAGGCACCCAGGGTGATGCAAGCCCCCACCAGGGCCAGACTGAGCAGGGCCTTCAGGGACAGCCAGGAGAAATCAAACAGAGGCTGCATGCTGGGGCCGTACAGTTCCACAAAGGCATCCTGCGGGGAAGAGAAGGGGAGACAAAAGAAACAGAATTAGAGAGAGAGAGAGAGAGAGAGAGAGAGAGCGAGCGAGCACAGGGTGCCGGCCTACAGGGAGAGTGGCATCCAGCCAGAGGACGGGGGCACCTTCAGAAGGGCGTAGGGAAAAGTAAAACGCTCTTTCGGGGCGGTGATTGAGACCCACTCTTTTTACTTCCATTCGAGACGCTGTCGTTGAGATCCTGTTGACGGGCCAGGTACCACAGAGACATAGCAGTGAGTGGTGTAGACTGAAGGTTCCTACTTCACCAAGCTCTTATCTAGTGGCGGGCCACAGACAGTAAACAAAATAAATGCATCCTAGAGTGTACTCGAGATTCCTAAGTGCTAAGGAGAAAAATAAAACGGCAAAGGCTGTTAGCAAATATCGGAGGCTTTGCAATTTTAGCTAGCATGGCCAATCCTAAAAATAATGAGAAACACTGAGTATGAGTCTGTTCCTTTCTTGAAGGCTTGCTGTATGCTAGGCACTTGTAATAAATGTCTCAAATGCATCATTTGATTTATCCTTCATACCAATATTATGGAGTCATTTTACTTCTGAAGAGGGGGAAAAAGCTGGGGGAGGGGGGAGGAAACACAGAGGCTAAGGGATTTGTCTAATCAATGGCAGCGACTGGATTCGAACCCAGAGGCGCACCGGTGCTCTTCGGTCTGCTGATGTCCTCTTACGGCTCACAGCAGCTCTGTCCGGATGCTGGTGCGGTGGACACACACAGGGTGGCCTCCCTTGGTGGCATGCCTAGGCTCCAAAGTAACAGAGTTCTCCCTGGGTAAAAAAGTTGTCACGGGGTTTCTTCCGGGAGAGGCCGGGCTGGATGACCACCACCCTGCATTTAACTCGAGTTGTGCACGTTGCAAAGCACGTGGTCACTTCTGGTCAGTTCGTTACGCGTCACTGCAGACCCAGGTCCCTGAGAAAAGAGGACGACTCCTATCCTCCCTTCCTATTGCTGCATCTAAGTCGGGTCTGCAGTACGTCATAACGACATTCTCTGGATTGTTTCACACTGGATCAACCACTCGATGCTCATTTCTTAGATTTGTCGGGGGACATTTGTTGGACCCAACGATTATCTGGACAACTCTCTTAATATATCTGAATACATAAAACGGTAAGAGAAATTCTTTTTGCTTGGTGTGATTTATTCAGACATGAAGACAACAAGACACAGCTCCACATTACTCCCAATAACGTGGCATCACAGCACACGATTTCATCACATGAGACGGTAACATGCCAACGCTTCTGGCTTTGCCGGGTGGAGGTGCCTGTGACAATGTTCAGTGTTTCTATCTGTGAAGGGCAAGTACTGCACGGAGGAACCAGGTACCAGCTTTGTCTCTCCAGTGCCGTTCATGGTTTTGATACATGCAGGTGTTTATGAGTATTTGTTCAACTAGCACTTAAAGTTTTCTGAATTCAATCACCGGCTCGAGTTTGGTCTCTGGCCCAGTGCTTCACCAGATGCTTCCCCTGCCTACTTGAAATTACTCCCTCTGTTCGTAACAACCTTTGGGAATCTTAGGAGTAGTCCTGAAGGTGAGAGTTTAAGGCATCATTGGGGGGAACTTCCCATGTTATTAAATATAGATTTCCATGGTTATTCTTCATGACTGTATAGTATTCCTTTGCATATATGCTGCACTTGATTTAACCGGTTATCTATTTGAAACTTTTGCGGTCGTAAACGATATTATGATACATTTTTGTACATAAATTCCTGTCTACTTGTTCAGTTGCTTTTGGGGGACAGATTCCTAGAAGTGAACCCAGTTGATCCGTCATCAAAATCGCCCCCCACAGGCACAAAGGGTTTGTGATGAGGCACTCCCACTCCCTCCCTGGTTGCCCTGTGATCGGCAACACCATTCACGGAAGTCAGAGAAGGGTTTAGGGCAGTGGTTCTCAAGTGGGTAATCTTGCTCCCCAGGGGACATTAGGCAATGTCTGGAGACATTTTTGGTAGGGGTGCTCCTGGCACCTAGTGGGGAGAAGCCAGGGACGCTGTTCGCCATCTTATAACGCACAGGACAGTCCCCACCATAAAGAATCATCCGCCCACTCTTCACATGGGTGAAAGGTTAGGAGAAACTCTGATCACGGACCACAGAAAACCTAATGGTCCATTTAGCGTGTCAACAGCTTGGGTCAGATTAACACAAGATGAGTTAGTTAGCCTTAGACAAGTGACTGGTCCCCAGCAAGTGGGTGCACTGTACTTTCAGATGCACTAGATTAACTGCTACCAGGAGAGGGCGCAAGGGTTTTCTTCTTTTCTGCTCTATTGTTGGCATTTTCTAAATTGGAGCCTTAGAAAAGCAAGGCAAGAGACATAAATGAAATACGTGTTTAGTGTTCTTAGCACAAAGCTGAAGTAATGATCACGAATGCTTGTCAAGGAACATACCTTCCCTGTATATAATCAGGGATAAATGGGGCAGGAAGGGGTCAGGACAGATTTATGGGCGGGAGAAACTCTGCTTCTTGTAAAGTGCCTCCCAGGATCCCACAGACACAGCTGGAAACACCTAACAGCCCACCCTTCCATGCTGCTCTCGCTGAGGGATGGGCAGGCTGGAACCTCCCAGATGACGCCTGGCAGCCTTCAGGGCCCGGCCCTGGGCTGTGTACAATGTGGCTTGACGTCGAGAGGGTCCATGGTTGGGTCCAGCCTTCCTCTAGTTACCAATGGGGTTTTCCTTGGCAGAATATGAAACGGGCTAAGCCCCTTGCTCTCTGCCCTTTCTGGCGGCAGAGCCATCCTGAGAATGTGGGGGAAGCGGAGACAAACTGGGGTTGGCATCTTCTCCCTGTTTGCCTGGTGCACGCTACTGATACCAGGGAGCAGAAGAAATGTCCCTCCAAATATCCCTACCTCTCTGGGGCTTAACGATTCCCTCTCCCGACCACCATCCCCTTGTGTAAATAACCGTGCTTCTAATGGACCTAATGGGCCATTTCTGATGTGCATTGTAAAGAAATGCATAATTTCTAGAGTGGGATGAGCCACAGTAGCATCTCTTGACCCAAAGAATAAACACTGAGTCGCTGACTCAGCCCCAGGTGACTGGGAATGGCTCTCAACGTGGGGGAGAAGGTCTGGGTGAAATCCCGTTCTTGACATTTTATTGCTTATGACCTTGAACAAATTATCCAGCCCCGGGCCTCATTTATTTCACCCGTAAAATTGGTTGTTGTGAAGATTAACACAGGCGACTCAAAGCCACTTGCAAACGTGGCCTCGAATGTGAACTTGTGGCCGTCTTAACTTGTTTGCTAGTCTGCCCTCTTGGAAACCTGCCCTGCCCTTCAGAGGGTCTACTGAGCCCGCCATTTCACAGGAGCAATCTACTAGCTCCCTCCAAGGAGTCAGCTTTTGGTTCCGGAGATGCTTGGTCATCTCTATAGAAGTAAGGAGTTAAAATGTACAAATAGGCACATGACGTGTTCCGGTCAAAGATGGGAGGTGATAATACGCTGGCCCTCTATACTTCCTCAGAAATTATTAGGTCAGGGTGTGGGGCTGGGGGGCATCATTTGACACCCTCCCCACCCCCCCACCCCACGACTGGATCCAGCCCCCAAGGTTTGCCCATCTCCGACTGCAAAGTGCAAAGCAGACCCATGCTTTCAGGACTGAAGGTCCTACAAGCTACTTTTATAGAAAGTCTTCTTGCTTTTTCAAACATCCTGATTAGGGCGACTTCCGAAGTCTGTTTGAACAGCCTGTCATTATTTGTTTAAGGTTGAAAGCTGTTTTAAATAAACACATGCTCATTTTATGTATTAAAAGCAACAAAGAGGGAAAAAGAAAACCTGAGGCATCGTCACGTGATGTGGACAAAGTCTCCGTCTGTGCACTTAGGGGTCACCGCAACAACTGTTGCTCAGGTCTGGACTGGGGCGGGGGGCACCGCCAGATTTCAGAGACGTGTGTGGCAGGTTCCGAGGTGAGTAGCCTTTCTCCTTCGGTTGACCCTCCCCTCAGAGAGGACACAAGCAGGGTCCCAGCTCTGGGTCCTCTTTAAATTTTTTTTTTTTTCAACGTTTATTTATTTTTGGGACAGAGAGAGACAGAGCATGAACAGGGGAGGGGCAGAGAGAGAGAGGGAGACACAGAATCGGAAACAGGCTCCAGGCTCCGAGCCATCAGCCCAGAGCCCGACGCAGGGCTCGAACTCACGGACCGCGAGATAGTGACCTGGCTGAAGTCGGAGGCTTAACCGACTGCGCCACCCAGGCGCCCCGTCTGGGTCCTCTTTTGTAGACCGCTTCTCCACCAGCTTCAAATTCAGAGGCCACAGATGGTCTGAGTCTGAGCTCCACCCAGAGCTGGCCCACCAGGGCGGAAGGCCAGACTTCTGACCCCAGACCCTTGCTGCACAGTTGGAAGTAAGCCAGGAGGGTGTGGGCAGGAGCAGATCATACTCAAGACTCCAAGCAAGGGGACCGCAAAAGTGTCCTCAGCCCTCCTGCATTTTGACTGGTCATGGGGTCATGGGACCTCTCCCACCTGATTCTTTATCTCTCTCCATCTCTCTGTCTCTCCGTCTCTCTCACACCCACCCTTCCCTTGAGGCAACTCTCCAAATTTTCCTTTTCCCTCCAGTACCCTTCAAGAAGTTTCATTTAAATCTGATTCCAAATAAAATGATATTAAGATACAAAGGAGTCAGATTGGCAAAAACCGATAAAAACACAGTTCTACTGAAGAGGGTGGGGTGGGGGCTGGGGGTGGGAGCCCCGGATAGTCTTACACAATTGATGGACCCCCAGGTAAAGATAATTGTATTTGTAGTTGGCAATGCATATCAGAAGTTTTAAAAATATTATCCTTTTGTTATGAATCCCACCCCTAGCTATTCATCTTAAAAAAATAATAAAATGCACAGGTTGGTTATGACAGGTAAAATGTAAAAAGAACTGAAATGTCTGAAAATATGATTGGTTAGGTAAACTTATGGCATATCCATGCAATGGAATAATGTTCAGCCATTAAAAATTGAACTCTGTATTTACTGGCAAGGTAAGATGTTCCCAACATAGTTTGGAGTGAAACAAGTAACAGCTAAACCAACGTCTGCAAGTTCGGGCCTGACTCGTGGTGGTTTGCAGATCTCCTTAAACACTGGGAAATTTTTTTTTTAAGATTTTATTTTTAAGTAATCTCCACATGCAACGTGGGGCTCGAACTCATGACCCCGAGATCAAAAGTCACATGCTCTGCCGTCTGAGCCAGCCAGGTGCCTCAGGGAAAATTTAATATGGCCTGGTTGGATATGAACAAATTAGAAATTCAGCTACATCCCACAGTCTTTGAGCTGACTGTGGATATAGACATTCTATGGTCATGGGAGATCCTAAGGGGGAAAGTCGTCCTGCCCTCAACAAGCTCCCAATCCAGTGAGGGATGGTGTCTCTATGTGCACATCTGAAGTCAATGAAACCAAAGCATGCTGCCATTTTGTATCCTGCACAGAGCAGACGGTCCTGTCAGCAGTAAGAGGAAAGTAAAAAGGAAATCAGATAGTGCCGACAGGAAATCGAACACTGCTATAGAATGTCTTTGATATTTTCTATTTTTCATGGCTTTATAATGTTGTCTCCAGGGGACACCCTTCTTCATGACAGCCTGCAAGTTAGGGAAGGAAAAGGAAAAGAAAAAGGTGAACCCTAGTAATGGCAAAACCTTGAGTTGAAAGGAACCTCCAAGGAAGTTCAGATCTGCACTGGTATAACAATGCCAAGTAAAGACATCAGCCCTTCTGTTTGTAGATGAGGCAAATGAAACCTAGACAGATACAGTAGATTACTTACCGTATGCACTGGTAAGCAGATATGAGGCGGCGGAGGAGGGTAGAAGCTGGGTTTATTATCTCCTGCGCTTAACGGGTCAGAACATTGGCCAGCAGTGGGTTCATCTGCCTCCCGGAGCGCCTCTTCCCTGCCTCCTTCAACATGCTTCCTCCCATCCCCGACCTTCCTCTGTGTCCATTCCACAGCAGCCTCACCCCTTCCAAGTGTTCCTGAAGTAAATTACCCAACAATGCAGACCACTGCTGCTCTAAATTCACGGTCTTCAGACTCGGTGAGTTTTTTTTCTTTTTTTTTAATTTTTAAAAATATTTATTTACTTTTGAGAGAGAGACAGAACGTGATATGGGGAGGGGCAGAGAGAGAGGGAGATACAGAATCCAAAGCAAGCTCCAGGCTCTGAGCTATCAGCACAGAGCCTGACGCAGGGCTCAAACTCACAAACCACGAGATCAAGAACTGAGCTGAAGTCGGCCTCTTAACCGACTGAGCCACTCAGGTGCTCCCAGACTCAGTGAGTTCCTGAAACCACTCAGCCCTCCTTTACCCTGGGTCAGATCTTTTCTCTGTTCCTTTCCATGACCATTCTGAACAGCTACCACTTTTCTTAAGTGTTCTTACCTTTTAGCAACTGATGTTCACCCCTTCTTCTCCTAGAAAATTGGGGGCGCTGGGCAAGAATTACCACGGCTTCCTGTCCTGGCCCACCCACTGATTACAACCCTATCTGTCCTTCCCTATGCCTTCCCACGCTGCACCCTGATTCCACTGTTTCCCATTGTTTTTGGAACCTTTCTCCATCTACTGTCCATGCTCTCAACTACAATTTCACCCCCATCATTACTTCTGTCTCTTTTTCCTTGGCATATAAACATTCAGATCTCCTCAAAATTCCCAGGCTGACGCTGTTCTACTTTAACCATAATCTTCTCTCTCCTGGCCTTCCTGGATAAGCAACTAAACCCATCCTCATTTGCCGCCTTCTTGCCCACATTTTTTAATCCACTCAGGCTGGCTGCTTCCCTCATTATGCCTCTGAAAACACCCTCCCGAGTCCACCAATACCCTCCCTGTGGCTAAATCTACTGGATGATTCTCAGGTTGCATCTACTGAGTACTTTGACACTCTGGACACAGAGACCACTGAAAATCTTTGCATACTGGAGAATTTCCTCTCTGCCATGATTCTTCATGGGCATCTCCTCCTCTGCCTACCCTGATAGGTACTCAGTGCTCCCTGGGCTTTGGTCTGGACTATCTTCTCTCTTTGACTAATCTCCTTCACTCTCACGGTCTTTTTTTTTTTTTTTTTTTTAAGTTTATTTATTTATTTTGAGAGAGAGAGAGCTAGAGCACGAGTGGGGGAGGGAGAGAGAGAGAGAGAGACAGACATAGAGAGAGAGACAGACAGACAGACAGAATCCCAAGAAGACTCTGTGCCATCAGTGCAGAACCCATGAACGGTGAGATCATGACCTGAGCTGAGATCAAGAGTCTGACACTTAACCAACTGAGCCACACAGGCGTCCCCACTGTCATGCTCTTAAATACCATCCCTCTGATGCTGTCTCAGAAATCTTTATACCCAGACCCACCTACTCCTCGGCCTAGCAGATTCCTATTCCAGTGGCCTTCTGTGATGCCCCACTAGAAGTAACGATGCAACCTAGCCTGTCCCCAACTGGAATTATCACAGCCCCCTCAAGCAAGCCTGTCTCTTTTCCTGCCTTCCGCATGCCCGTGCTGTCAAGGAAACCTACCCTCTCATTGTTCCCTAGAGGTTTTCCTCTTTCTCACCCCCTCACCAATTCATTGGTGAAGCCCACAGTCTGAGGCTGGGTTCCCCAAGAAGCAGACTTCCCAAGAAGTCTTCCCCAAGAAGAAGATTTGAGTGTTGGCAGTTTATTTGGGAGATGATCCCAGAAAACTAGAAGGGGAGTGGGAAAGCAGCCATGAAATGACCTTATCAAGCAGGTAACTGCTATTGGCCCTGGAAGCTTAATCCTGCTGGGAAAACTGGGGGCAGAACATATCCCACTAACGGGCGAGGGAGCTGGGGTATTTGTACGCCATCTCCTTCCATTCACTGGCTGAGGATTGCTCCAATGAAGGAGTCAATACCCCAGCACTTTAGGCCAGTTGTGTACACAGACAGGTGGGTTCTAGAAGCCAGAGAAAGCCCTCGCAGGAAGAGCTGTAGATGCCATATCTCATCGCCGGAGGCCAAGCTAGGAGCCCCAAACTAGTGGTAAGGTCCAGGGGATCAGACAGGGCCAGTATATGCACCACCAATTTGACCACCTACATACTTCTCTATCCTCATTACTTTCTCTCCCCAGGATTACCGTTATCATTTCCCATCTGGTCTCTCGGCCTCCAGCCTTGTGCTCTGCTCTTCTGTCTCCTCTCTGTTTTGCCCCCAGAACGATCTATTCAGAATCAAACCTGTCACATTCACGCATGGGTCTAAAATCCTTACCATGCACCTGAGGCTCTCGATATTCTGACCCCAGCCTAGCTGTCCTGCTCCGCTTCTGCCTTGTAAACTACCTTTGGTTCATTCAAGGATTCAGTGCAATCATTTCCTCCAATCCCCTGGGTTGAGCTAAATAATCCTCAACTATTCCTGGTTCACTGGATAATCTGAAGATGATCTGTTTACATGTCTGTCTTCCCCCATTCAACCATTAGCACCTGGAGGTGCAGGGACCACATCTTATTTATCTTTGGATCCCTGGAGCCTCTGTCTGTCATCTATTAAGCGCTCAGCAAATGTTTCTGGAACTGAAGTAATGGATTTCTTTCACTGTAGAGCAGGTTTTCCAAACGTATCTTAACAGATGATATTTTTAAAAGGGCGGTGTTCAAAGAACTAACAAATGGCAGGTTGAAACAAAATCCAGTGCTTCCCCCCGCCCCCCCCCCCCAGGCCCCACAACAGTATCTGGCATCATCCTGTGAGGGGTGATGTTCAACCAGACCCTAAGTCAGCATTGGATCTGACTGGTCCGCGTCTGTTCCATATCGGTCGTTAAATATTTTGAATAACATCCCTAGCTGTGTGCCTTGAGTTTCCAAGACAAGGATAAGGTGTGCAGCATTCTCCAAGCTCATTTGACCATTGATTCCTCTGTCAGGGAGATTCCTGCTGTGTTACGAAGGCACACTTTGGAAATGCTGCCTGGAGGCAGAGAAGCAATAATCCTGGACACTGGCAAGAGAGGCAGGTTGGGGCCTGTTGTACAGGATTGGAGGGGGGATGCTCAAAGGTCCCGAGCTGTTGGTGGACATCTAGGAGAACATAAAACCCCCCGTGGTAACAAGCTTGCATTCCACTAAGTGGTATGAGCTCATTCCCGATTCCCGATTCCCGATTCAGTCCGCAGAGCCATGGCGAGGCAAGAGTGAAGATGGTGGGACAAAGAGAAAGAAGGAAGCGAGGGGAGGGGGAGCACAGCAGACACGAGAGCTCTCCCTGAAGCCAAGGAGGCGTTCATTCTCTGGACTCCAACTTTGGCTGAGATCAAAAGGGGAAGCAAGCTGTCCCGGGGTTCTGTGAGTGGTGGCCCGCAGAGCACACGCGAGGAAGTGAGGACTTTTTCTACCTGAATAAAGCAGCTGGTGAGGAAGTGACTCCATTTCCCCCTTATCATGGGCTCGGCAGGATTTCCTCTGCAGCCACTTTGTGCTGAATGAGTCTTGAGGGTTCCGTCTCCAGATCAGAGCTGCTTTGGCAGTGGCCAGCTTCGGTCCCCTAGAGCTCTTCCTCCCTCACCCGCCTTGACTCCCAAAATATTCATTCCGGGTTTGGGGGAAAAGGAAAGGGAACAAAACACCCAACCACCATGGAGCACAGAGCTGAAGGACACACAGCTGTCTGCTTGAGAAACTCAAGCGCGACTCATGCAGTGACTCCATCTCCCAGGCTTGCAGCCCCCCAAAGCCATCTGCAGTGAGTGGGGCTGATCTTGGAGATACCCTGTGTCAGGGAAGAGGGGCCAGCTGAATCCCAGGCCAACGACATAAAAAATGAAACCTAATCTAAGTGTCATGTGGACGTAACTAGAAACCTGCTAGAGAAATGGCAGGAGATGAAAAACCCAAACAAAACAAAAAACAAAACTTGCCCGCCTCCCCAAGTTGGTCTAGGGCGGTTTTGGTGTATTTTGTGATGCAAATTGAGCTGAGGATGCAAATTGGGCAGGGGCCCTCAGGAACTAGGGAGGGCAGAAAATGAGAAGCCCAAAAGGTTCCTTGTTTCCTGAGTAGGGCACAGAATGAAAATAATTTGCAAAGGAGTCTGATGTGCTGGGGATCCTGTAGCCACGGAGCCGGGTTCCGGGATGCCTGGTATGTCCACCTGCTGGAGGAGACTCGAGCTCGCTGTTCCTCGGATCGCCCAGGTTCCGCTCGCCTACCTGCCATCCGGGCTGGGGTTCTGCCGGCCCACCTGCCATCCGGGCTGGGGTAGGAGACGCTATCAGGAGTGAGGCACACAGACAAACCCCCGGGTACCAGCTATGCAAATACTGCAGGGAGAGGGTACCCAGCCACCTGTGGGCTTAGGTCCCTCCTACCAGGAGGTGCGAACAGCTCAGGACCTCAGAAGACTGTAGGTGGAGACGGGCAAGGCAATGCCTCTAGAGCGAAATGCGCTAAATATATGTTAATAATCCTGCCGGTTGGTTCATTGTGTTTGCATAGTACACCAAAAGGGGGGAGATTAAAGGCCACGTCTACACTAGGCTCATCTTCAGGCTGCTTATTCATTCACAAAGCAAACATTTTTGTAAGGTGCTGAGGAGTCTAGAAGCCAAATAAGACACAGGCCCTGCCCTGTAAGTCTCACTTGATCCTCTGTGTGTGTGTGTGTGTGTGTGTGTGTGCGCGCGTGTGTGTGTGTGTGTTTGTGTGTGTGTGTGTATACATACATATACTCTCCTGCCTTAACAGTAGCCTTAATGGGCACGAGCGTTTTCTCGATACATCCAAAGCACTTTGTGTGTGTGTAGACGCATTTATCCTGAAGTGCTCCGGGGAAGAGAGAAGAGATACTTTGCTGTTGTCCTCACTGTTAGCAGAGCCCGCCTAGTCCCCAAGAAGGGTGCTTTCTGCAGGACCCTACCAGAGCAGAGGCCATAGTAATCTGCCTTGCAGCATTTTGGCTTTAAAAGAAAGTGTCTTCATTTTTCTTCCTTACCTTCCTCATTCCACTACCCTCTTTGGCTAGAAGTCTCTGAGTGCCCTGCATTTTCTGGCACCTGGCCCCTTTTTTGCTTTGGGCCTACACTATTTTCACTGCGGGGGGGAAATGTCACTTTACCATATTGTGTGGGGTATGAAAGTACGCCAAGCAAAAAAAAAAAAAGTGTAATTATTACAACTCAACAGCAAAGAGACAAATAGCCCGTTTAGAAAACCAGCGAAGATGTGAACAGACATTTCACTAAAGAAGATCTACAGATGGCCGACAGACTCCAGAAAAGGTGTTCAATATCCTGAATCATCAGGGAAATGCAAATCAAAACCACAAATGAGATATCACTTCACACCCCTTAGCATGGCTATGATGTAAAAAATGGACAGTAACAAGTGTTGGCGAGGAGGAAGAGAAACTGGGGCCTCACCCATTGCTGAAACAGAAAGTGGTGTAGCCACTGGGAGAAACAGCGGTGGTTCCTCCCAAAGTTGAACAGTTACCGTGGGATCCGGCAATCCCACTCCTAGACGTATACCCAAGGTAATTAAAAGTACACGTTCACGCAAAAACTTGTACCTAAATACTTGCATCGGCATTAGGCAGGATAGCTCAAGTGAAAACAACCCAAGTGTCTACCAACTGACGAACACATAAACCAAAGGGGGTACATCGTCCAAAAGAATATTATTCAGCCCTAAAGAGGAACGTATCATTGATTCAGCTACAACATGGATGAACCTTGAAAACATTACGCTCTGAAAAAGAAGCCAGGCGTAAATCGGGCGCCTGGGTGGTTCAGCTGGTTAAGCGTCTGACTTCAGCTCAGGTCACGATCTCGCAGTTTGTGAGTTTGAGCCCCGCGTCGGGCTCGGTGCTGACAGCTCGGAGCCTGGAGCCTGCTTTGAATTCTGTGTCTCTCTCTCTCTCTCTCTCTCTCTCTCTCTCTCTCTCTGCCTCTTTCTGGTTCGTGCCCTCTCTGTCTCTCTCTCTCAAAAATAAATAAACGTTAAAAGAAAGTTTGAAAGAAGCCAGGCATAAATGGTCAGGTGCCGTAGGGTGCCGTTTATATGAAATGTCCACAGTAGGCAAATCCATGGGGACAGAAGCAGATTCGTGGTTGCCAGGGGCTGGGGATAGAGAAGAATGAAGAACAGCTGTTGAGGGGTTTAGGCCTTTTTTTTTTCCTGGAGTGATAAAAATCTCTGGGGTTGCATAACGGTGATAGTTGTACAACTTTGTGAATATACCAGAAACCAACGGGTGAATCACTTTAAGTTGAATTCTATGAAATGTCAATTATATAGGTAAAAAAACCTTGATTACATTTCCCACACTACACAAGGAAGGGGACTGGACTATTTTTATGCCGCATGGAATCCAACAGAAACACTCACTGTTCGGTAACCCTGGCTTCACAGGTGTGTGGGAGGTGGGGCTCCTTTGGTTAAAAACTCTGCACAACTGTTGTCCTCCTTTTTATGAATTTTTATACACGTGGGAGGTAGTGAGGCGGGTGAAAACTGTTCTGGATGAGAAGTCGGGATGGTTGGTGCTGATCTGGGTGAGCGACTCCGGGCCCTAGGTTTCCCTTATCTAGAAATTTATTGGTAGGCCATCTGCAGTCTATCCCCCTGGGCTTCCACAGCTAATGATCTCCTCCGTCTTTCCTCCTGCATCTCCTAGGATGTGACTTGGGATGTCCTGACACATGTCAGAAGCTGTTACCCCAACTACCATAAGCCCCTGGCCTGGTTCCTTTCAGTGTGGATGGTCTGTGCCACACTCTGGCCTCCACAGCCCTCCCTTTTTCCCAAATCCACCTGTGGCCTTGGAGCCTCCTGCTGTCGGCTCCCTCCTCGTTCCCTGCCTTCCTTTCTCCAGCATGGTAGGTAGCTGCTGTGGGTCTGATGGCCTGTGTGCTTCCTATCTCTGTTCCCCACAGCCAACATCCAGGTATTTGTCCCACAGAACTCTCTGCCTTTCATGCCATTTTTATTTTTATTTTTATTTGAGAGAGAGAGAGAAAGAGAGAGAGCAAGGGCAGGGAGAGGGGCAGAGGGAGAGAGAGAATCCCAAGCAGGCACTACGCTCAGCAAGGAGCCTGGCGCAGGGCTCGATCCCACGACCCCGGCATCATGACCTGAGCCGAAACCAAGAGTCGGACGCCTAATCAACCGAGCCACCCAGGCGCCACTCTCTCAGGCCAATTTTAATTAGAACTGGCCGTGTCAGAGTGGGGAGTAGTTGGGAAGCTTTGCTCCTTCTCCGTGTAAGACTCTCCGTTGCCTGACGTGGGCTGGGGATTCCTTGGGCAGACTAGCATTTGGAATATATCCACCAACTATTCTCCCTTGGGTTCTGGAGCCATCGGGCAGGGGTTCCCTTCCCCGCTCCCTCGCGAGTCTGGACCTGCCGTGGCAAACGAGCATGACCTTCATCACGGAGTATTTGGTGGCAGGTGAGTGTGTGCTCCCTGTAGGTCACGTCTGGGCCAAGCATGTAGCACCTGCCACGTGGCCCGTGGACGTGAGGCGCGGCCAAGGTGCTGACCCTTCTCCCTGCCCCTGCAAGAGTTAATTCATGAAAATATGTCAAAAAAGGGAACCGAAAGCAGATGCTTGTTGAGTTCTGCAGCTCGGCCTAATTGCTCTCATCAAGACACTGCTGCTGGGGGGGCAGGGGGTCCTTCATTTATGAAACGCGGAGGGCCAGAGTTGAGGGCCGAATGTCTGATGCTCACTTGTTTAAATCAGCAAGTGTTGACTGAGGTTGGTGGTGGTGGGGAGTACAAAGAACCCGCATTTCCTGATAGGAACTTGCTGAAAGTAGCCTTGGACCTGAGGGGCACGTCAGAGTGAAAAGAGCAAAGCAGAATGAGTTCGCAGGAGCTCCGAGGGGCACCGCCAGCCTCCAGTTGGGCCCGGTCTGGCTTCAGGACTGGCTAAGAAGTCAGCAGCGGGCATCTTCTCTGGAAGCCCCACGCTGCACTGGCTCCAGGGTCCTCGCCTCGCTGACAGGCTCAGACATGTGTCTAGGACCAGACCTACCCCTGACGGTGCGGGTCCTATGTTCTCAGTCTGTAGCGAGTATAAGGACCGAAGCTGTGCCCCGGGGGAGCTTGGTCACTTCCCATCACATGCTTGGACACCGTTTTGGCTGGCAGCGAGGAGCCCGGGGGACCTGCTCGCAGAAGGGGCCCAAGTATTTGCTGGCTGGACCCAGGATGGGAGCTGAGCCAAACCCCTGGGCCTTACGCCCACCGACCACTCCTCGGGCCGGGGGTCGGGCCGGGACTTCACCGGCCGAGCTGGCCGTGCCAGCGGTCAGCGGTCAGTGCCAGCGTCGCCGTGCATGGCCTTGCCGGCTCCTGTCATCGCCAACACCCTGGAGCAGGTCGGCTCGAGTGGGATTTCGTGGTGCAAATACGCACCGAGCACCTGCTCTACGCCCGGCACTGCGCTCAGTGCACAGGGGGAAGGCGAGCGGCCACGGTGAAGGTCTGCACGACCACGAGCTCCTTTAAACCCAATACAGCACCTTCCCCAAATCAAACACCCAACAAACACTCTTCCAGTGGGACGACTCAGAGAGACAGCACCGTCTCACTGGAAATACTGTTGCCCGCTAAGGACAGAAGAAGAAACTCAGATTCGGGCTGCTGGAGCCTTCAGGCGGGGCTGTGGGTCTAGCAAAGTTTTATTTCCACTGAGGGAAGAAGCCCTTGGCCAAGTGCATGAATCTTGGATCCCCATGCAACATGCCTCTCATAACAAAATTAGTGCAAACTTTGGATGGCTCTCCCTAGCCCCGTCTGGGTCTGCTTTCACGAGTGTGGCCCTGGGTCCTCTGGCTTTGATCTCTCTTTCGGACGTATCTGCATCAATCAATCCAACCTCAGTCACAGCACTGATGGAGTGTTTATTTAGCGTCTACTTCTGGGATGAGGAGAGAGAACTGACCGTTGTGCCAAACCCCATGGGGTGGCTGTTACAAATGACATTATACAGAAGAGACTGGGGCCAGAGAGGTCACACCGCTCGCCCAAGGTCACACAGTGCACTGTGGCAAAGGTGCACTTCGAATCGAGGCCTCTGCAACTCCCAGGCATGCGCTTTCTCAACCACGCTCTGCCTCTCCCCCAAGAGACGGACAAGAAGGAGATCGAGGCCTGGGGGACACGAGGGGTAAGTAGGAGAGGTTAGACAACAAGTCCTGAGGAGTCACAGGGCAGGCTCGATGAGTGCATCGGGGGGGCCTTGAAGATGGGCTGGAGGGGACAGGAGCCGGACCCGGAATCCGCATAAAGGAAGAGAAGGTGGATGGCATCTCGGGACACGGAATCAAGGTGGCAGCTGGTGGCCCTACTGTGGCAGGTCCTAAGTGGGCCTGGCGGTGCGGCCAGGGGCGGGTCAGAGCGAGCAGGGCCGCAGCAACAGAAAAGAAGCCCCGGGATGAGGGAGAAAGCACACGCGTCTCCAGGACGGGCCCCTGAACACCCGCCCCGGGCGCTCTGCGGAGCCAGATCCCGCGGGAACGCAGGTGACGCTCTGTGACTCCCCAGTCTGTGGTTTGGCCCTGGTGGCCTGCTGCTGCCCACGCCACCTCGAGAGCATTTAAAAATGCTATGAAGACAGAGGCAGGCATCCCGAAGGAGAAATTCCTTCCACGGTATTCAGGAAAGGCCCTCCTATTCACGAGGCTGCTTCACAAGGAAATTCTGGAATGCGAAGGAGGCAAAATTTCCTGGAGACGCAAAAGCAAATCCAACTTGAAGCCTATTTAGGATATTAAAATAGGTGGCCCCGAGAGCCTCCACAGTGGTGGCTGGATTTCAGTCCTTCCCAGGGTCCTGCTCAGAGGTTCCCACCAAAGCAACTGTGTCCCCGGCAGGCAGGCGAGCAGACCGAGGGGTGAGGGAGGCGCGTGGGGGCCCCCCGGGGCCACACTGACCTGACCCCGCTCAGCAGGCTGCCATCCGGCCAAGCCAACAGGCATCACCTACAAGTCTCATGACTGTAACAGTTTGCTCTGCTGATTTCCATTTGGAAGTTTTTCAGAATTTAACAAAGCCGGAGACCTTTAAATTCCTAGGAACCTGCCCACAGAGCATTTTGCAAGAACGCATCTGCTTGATGGGTGTTTAATCCTTTAATGTTTGCTTCGGTTTGTATCTGGAAGGCTAGTTTGTGGGGCAAGTTTGGGATTATTGCTGCAGTCGGGCCAAGCAAGCCAGAAACATGTTCTTTAAATTTTTTTTCATGCTAATTCATTTTTGAGAGACAGGGAGAGACAGAGCATGAGCCAGGGAGGGGCAGAGAGCAAGGGAGACACAGAATCCGAAGCGGGCTCCAGGCTCCGAGCTGTCAGCACAGAGCCCGAGCGGGGCTTGAACTCACAAACTGCGAGATCATGACCAGAGCTGAAGTCGGATGCTTAACCCACTGAGCCACCCAGGCGCCCCCAAAAACACTTTCTTTAAAACGTCAGGAGTTGTGGGAGAGGACGTGTGTTCAATGCCTCCGTTTCTCCAAATTAAGGACAGACCAGCAGAGGCCGAATCCCCGGGTCTGTCCCTTTTGTACCCGGGACTCTGAGCTCAGCTCCATCTCTGGCACAGGACCCCTTCCAACCTGCTGGGAGGTTTACTCAGCAGTGAGGTGCAGAGAAGACTGGCCTGAGCCAGTCCCCTGGCACCTCACAAGCCAGCTCCAGACTCAGACAGACTCCAACACTGACTGCTTCTCTCACATTCCAGACCCCTCTTCTTCAATGTCTGTGTTCTGCTTCGCTTTCCCCACTCCCTCCTTGTCTTCCTAAAGTTCACTCCTAGGCTCTGATTTTTTTTTTTTTTTTTTTTTTTGTTCCGGGTCTCCCCCTGTCTGTCCCCTTCTAGGACAGACCTGCTCTGTGTTTTTTGGAAGGTGGTAATCCCCACCCTCTCAGATGGGAAGAAGACGTCACGCTGGCCTCTGCATTCACGGGAAGGGATTGGCCTTAGCTGCGTGGGGCCCTTCCAGCCCACTTCCTGGTGGCTGAAGGGACCCTGGTCATGGACTCTATGGGAGAATCTGGGCCGGACTGAAGGTACAAGGTCATGCAGGTGTCCTCGCCGCCCCCTGACCATGGCAGTCTGACTGGACACCAGGCCCATGGCCCCGGCTGGAGTCTGAGCCAGGTGCTTGAACCACAAGCTCAGTTAACCCTTGCGAGGTTAAATACTGGCTTGGTAGTGACGGGACGACCGGAGGGGGACGTGCGGCGGATTAAAGAGCAGAACAAAAATGTCCAAATGTCATGTTTTTGTTTTTTTTTTTCCTGTGAGTTTCCACCTCTGCCAAATTCTTGAAATTCTTAAGTCTTACGACTTTGTATGCTTTTCATTTCCGTTTAAACCTGAAACATCATTTAAATGCCTTTTGAGGTAATCCTCACCTACTAAAACAACCTGAAAAACTGTGGAAAAAAAAATGAGGGTTATTTCACACACACTCACACCTGGAGGGTTTTGAGAGATGTCTGACTCTGGGCGTAAGTTTATGGTGGATGGGTTATAGATTCAAACCGGTAAGTTTTACTAACTTAGTACATCACTTGGAGAAGATAGTTGTATTAAGGATGATTTTTTTCATGTTTTATTTATTTATTTTGAGAGAGACAGAGCACAAGCAGGGGAGGGTCAGACAGAGAGGAAGAGAGAGAATCCCAAGCAGGCTCTGCACGGTCAGCATAGAGCCGGACGCAGGGCTAGAATCCACGAACCGTGAGATCACGACCTGAGCCGAAGTCGAGAGTCGGACGCCTAACCGACTGAGCCACCCAAGGTGCCCCAAGGATAATTTTAGATGTTAAAAAATTATAATTTCACTGTCATCATGTCTATGAGACCTTCTGTACAAACTTCCAGACATAAAATAAATCAATCCTGGGGTATAGGGCACAGCATGGCGACTACCGTGAATAACACCGTATTGCATACTTGAAAGGTACTAAGGCAACTTTCAAAGATTTTAAAAGTTCTTGTCACAAGAAAAACATTGTAACTACAATGTGTGAGGATGGATGTCAGCGCGGAGGCGGATGCGGGGCTTGAGCACATGAACCCTGAGATCAGGACCTGAGCTGAAATCAAGAGTCAGACGCTTAACCCACTGAGCCACCCAGACGCCCCAAATCTATAAGACCTTTGATAAGAAAGTACGAATTCCTAGGTTTAATGTTTGACAATGGAAGACACTCTTTCAAAGGCAAAAAAAACCCAAGCAGAGCCATGTGCTGGCTCAGAAGCTCATCACGCTATCCTTGGTCACATCACAATCCGTGCAGTGGGCAAGCTGTGGGCTCTGGGTGTCCCAGGCTCTCTCTTTTCTGTCAACGGAGTCATCCTTCCAGGTTTCCAGAGTCTCATTAGTGACAGGAAGAGGAAACTCCCCCCACAAGTCCTCTGAAGGCTTTCTCGGGATCTAAGTTTACATAACTTGTAGATTCCGGGATTCTTTTGTGTTTGTGCGTCCACAGCAGAGAGGATGGAAAGGGTGATGTAATGGGGAGACTGGGAGACACACAGGCTACTAGGGCTTTCTGATTCTCATTGACAGTCTCAGAGTTGCCATTCTATCTGTTTCGGGTGCAAATGGCGGCATGAACCCGAGAGCTAGCTGGCTTCACGAGAAGAACCCTGGAAGTAACTGTCCTAACAGAGAGAGAAGTTAGGAAGCTGCTTGATATTCTAGACAGCAGAAGAAACAACTGCCCAGGGGTGCCTGGGTGGCTCAGTCAGTTAAGCGTCGGACTTTGGCTCAGGTCATGATCTCGGGGCTCATGGGTTCGAGCCCTGCCTCGGGCTCTGTGCTGGCAGCTCGGAGCCTGGAGCCCGCCTCGGAGTCTGTCTCTGTCTCTCTCTGCCCCTCCCCGGTTTGCACACTGTTTCTCTCTCTCTCTCTCTCTCAAAGATAAATAAACATTAGAAGAAGGAGAAGGAGGAGGAAGAGAAGAAACAACTTCCCAAACCATCAAGGCCTCAGAAAACGAGAATCCCAGGTATGGTTCCTGAAGTCTCAACTACCTATTCCTGCTCAGGAATCCACACAGCAGCTATGTAGGACTACGTTCCAAATGGAACGAAAGCCGTATTTCAGTAACGCAGAGATGGTTTTATGAAAAATGAACGGACACCTTCCCTGGACGTGTCCCACTTATCGCTTATAAATAATCTTCATTAGTGGTAAGTTAACACACCAGCCAAAGGAACTTTATGGTTTTAAGTCCTATTCCTCAGATAATAGACCCATGTTACTCCAGATAACCATGTAATTCCTTTTCAGCCCCTGCAGCGTTTCTTGACTCTCCCAGAGCACCCCCTTTGAACGGAAACTTTCCATTTTTAAATCTTTTCCCCAATGCCCCTCCAGGCCCCCACCGCTTTGTTAATTACACAGAAAATCCATTCAGTCATTTTTGGGTTATCAGACTGTGGAAAATTTGTTTTTCAAGCTTCAGAAGACCGTTGAAGTGCCTTTTTTTTTTTTTTTTTTATTTTTTTTTTTTTTTCAGATAACCCCAAACTGGTTTGGATCCATGACATCAACCTTGGCATGTACAAAGAATGAGGAATGAGGCCTTTGCCTTGTTTGGAACCAAAAGAGAGGGATATCCACGCTCGCTCTTTCTCCCTTGTCCTTTTTTATTAAGACAGTATTTTCTCCTTTTAGTTGGATGATGTACACTTTGAACATTCCAGGAAAAAAGTGTCAGTGATATGCAAGTCATAATAAACGAAAATCAAAAGAAATGCAATTACAAGGGACAAGGAACTCCGTCATTTTTAGTATGAAACGCCCTCAGGAAAATCTCATTTTAAAAATTACCAGCACCATACAAATGAGAAGAGAATATATGAAAAGACTTGTGATTTTAAAACTTAATTTAATCCTTAATCTCTCTGGCTCTTGGACTTTTATCCCTCTTTGCAAAGGCCAAAAATTATCCAGTGCTGGCTAAGGAGTAAACCTCACACTAATTCAATATAAGGGTAGGAAGTGACAGAGGGTCCTCCTGGCCTCTGGTTTGCTGGCTGGAACATAGCAGGACATCAAAAGGGTTATTAAATAAAAAGTGAACGTATAGTGAAAATGAAACAGAAGCATTCTCTTTCCCATCATGACAAAGGTACTTATTGTGAATGAAAACAAATATTCACCCGGAGTACTCTAGTTGAGAAAGGGCTTCCATCCCTACCAACTAGTGAGCCTCTCAACAACCCACTGGTAAGTCGTGACTGTTGTCACCCCCATCTTATAGACGATCAAAAATATGTAACTTTCCCAAGGATACATGGTGGTTAAGCGAGAGTGGAACCAGGACTCCAACCCATAATTCTACCCTCAAATACCTGGCCCTTCTACTCTATCACACGGTCTCCCTAAAAAGAGTCACGGGCTTGCACAGAGTCATGATGTTGTGAGCTTGAATACAACAGGGGCTCCCTTCCTTATAACATCTCTGTCACTTTGAAGAATTTTCAATTATGGGGGAAAAAAACCAAGCTAATTTCTATCGAAAGCGTCGGTTGATAATAGAGGGCTTTGACTTCTCTCTGCCGAAGTTGCTATTCTAGCCCGGTGAGATTTAATTCTGCCACTCTCAACCCGTGTGAACAAAACCTGGAACCAGTCCTGTATTCAGAGAGACAGTCGACGTAATAATGCAAGAACACAGCCTTCCTTTAAAAGCCTTTTCTTGATGGAATCTCCAATATTCCTTTCCACTGTCCCTACCGTGGCCTGGCAGAGGCATTAGCAGTGAGGAAAAGAGATGCCAGGAATAACCCTTTCTCTAGTTTCTGTGTGGAATCAAGCACAACGCTTAACTAGATGGCTCTCTCCAGAAAGGGTTCTCTCGACATAAGGTTTTTAGATTCAGGGAGGGAAGTTGCCTTTGTCCACCCAGGATTTTCCCCCACTTTGCTGAAGTCAGCCCCAAAATGAAACAAAACAAAAGCAGAGATCTGGTAGAAAGATTGCTATGGTGTCTCCCCTCTTGCTTCAGAGACACCACTTCAAGAGTGGGTTCCACAGAACGCACCTGCTCTCACCTTCTAGCAACAGGGGTGGGTGCAGTAGGGCCTGAAGAAAAACAGACAACTCACTTTTTTTGTCCATGGGGCATTGTAATGATTTTTCTTCTCTTACTGCTATGTATATCTACTCTTTCTTCCCCCTTCCCTTATCCCTCTTACTTTGCCATCACCCTTTCTCTTTGCATTTGTCTTTGCTCCTATCTTCCCTCGAGTTACGTCCTCCCCAGGCTGTGACACTGTCGTTATAAAGGCTCCTCTGTACCCAAGAGCCTGGAGCCGAATCTACAACCAGATTCTGCTCGGCCTTTGGTGAGCTGTTTCAGTGATACACCAACAGTCTCCACGTCGGGATCAAGAAGTAAATTTACTTAGGGATTCCTAACGAAATGCCAAAGCTTAGCGAAGTCATTGTGCAGAGCTCTGGCAGTAACAGTTCTAGGAATGTCGGACTGCGACGCCAAGTCTGATGCTTACGAAGGAGTTATCCCGGTTGGGAGCGTGGGGATTGACTCTCCACCCTCCACTGGGGGACTCCTGTCATATTCTCCTAGTTTGGCGGGCAACATTCTTCAAAGAGTACCAAGCCACGTCTCTACCGAGAAGGCAAATGTGCCTCTTTTCGTCCTGACTATGCTGAGCTTTCATTTTGGCGTCAAAAAAGTTACTCGGTAAGTCATCTTGGTTTCCCCTTCTGTAATGCAGTGAGGGGCATTCCCTACGTCTCTTTTCATCTCTCCAACTGCTCACAGGGAATTTTCCCCTTCTCGTGTCTTTTCTATAAATTGGCCCGATAGAGCGATCAAGTCAGTCTCTCTAGATTTCCCCCCGAAACTCCCTTCCCCACGCCGACGGTGTGTGCTGTGACCCCCAGTTGCTTTTCCCCACGGCCTATCTATCTCCGACCGGTGGACTGGTGGGTCCACCCCCTGACGGACTGACCATCTATCCCACATCACTTACCGGGCACAGTTACGAGGCTAGCCTGACCTAAACTCTGGGGTGAACTCAAGAGAAAGTCACAAACGTTCTTCTCCCTCTAGCAGGAGACAAGTCTGTGAGAAGCCAGGAGGGAGAAATACAACAAAGAACAAGTAAGTGTCACAGGTACGCGGGCTGGGGGGTGGGGGGGGGGGGAGTTCAGAGCAGGAGGGGATAAAGCAGGCCAGTTCATCCCAGCAAGGTGGCCACGGCGGTGAGGGGCCTGGGGTGCAGGTGACGGCACGAGCTGGGGGCGGAGGGGGACATGTGTACCCAGGCCTGACCGCGCGGGCTGAAAAACACAATCTCATGGAAAAGATCATTGAAATGAAAGTCGGAGCTTATTAAATTTCTGCAGGCCCAACCCCATTTCTCATCATTCCCAGTCATGTGGATACATGCTAATTTCCTTGGCAGCCTTAGATAAAGCTCTTAATGTGATTTGAGTCCCTTAGAGATTAGCACTATTATAAATATAAATGTTCAAACACAAGCAAGTTGAAACCAAATGCCCCCCAAACACTGGCTTTCTGTTATGTGAAGGTTTTCAGTGGTGCACTGAGCCCTTGGAGAAATGAGCTGGGAAACAGAGTTAAATGGGCCCGTTGGCTAATGCTCAAGGCCAGGCTCCTTCACGGGACAGAGGAAACCTGGTAGCTGTTCTCTCCGTATATAATCTACGGCAGCTGGCAGAACAGCTTTGGATGCCATTCGGAAAAATACGAATTCAGAGCCGCAAGCAGGGGCTTGGGTAGGAGATACCGAGACCCTGGTCAAAACAGACAGTCCGGACTCAACGGCCAACCTGCAAAACATCTCTCGTGTGTTCCAACTGCCGTGTAGAGCTAACAAGAGACTCGCTAACAAATAGTTATAAATAGACATCAAGGAGTTTGTTTATCTCACTAAGAGAAAACAATGTTCGAGTTCTTTAGAAACACGCATCTGACACCAAACTGATGTGACTGTTAGGGGACCAGAAACGGAGCACACCATACTGAGCCTGGCGTTTTGATGTGGTCATTATTCGCTAAACAGAGCCGCCACTTGGAAACAACACTCTGTGTGCCTGATTCGGGGTACTTGAGATTTTAAAAACAATCTCTTTCAAGAGATTCTAAAATTAAAGATTTTTTTCATTAGTTGGTAGAAACCTTCCCCTCCCCCCCCCAATTCATCCACACGCCTGAGATTTTGCTGTGAAGTGTGGTCAGAGGGGATGAGGACAATGAAATCTAGTCCTTAATTTTCTAGCGCACGTGCACAGCCAACCAATCTATGTACAGAGCGCTACTCCTAAATATTCTTACTGCCAAATCATAAAAGGAGAAGTATTCCCGGGAGGCAAAAATATAATAAATCATGTGCCTGTTCTCAGCACCTTCCTTCCTTTTTTTTTCCTTTTTTTGTAAATATTTATTTATTTTTGGCGGACAGAGAAAGAGAGAGAGAGAGGAGGATCCAGAGAGCTCAATGTGGGGCTCAAACCCACAAACCTTGAGATCACGACCTGAGCCGAAGTCGGACGCTTAACCGACTGAGCCACTCGTGCGTCCCAGCACCTTCCTTTCTTACTGGAAGACGTAATTACTTGGTTTGGGTGAAATTACAGAGTACCCATTACGGCAGGATGGTGGACTGGTCGGGTGATGATGCCTCACTGTGTCTTCAATTTGGGTACTTTCCATCTGTTTCACAACGGCTCTTTCAGCAGACAATGTAAGAGGCTCGTGGACCCACACAGCTTCAGCTCTCTCACCCAAGAAACAACCTCGCTTGGCCTCTGATCCTGGGCCTCCTCCTTCCACCCTTCCAGGATGAAGGTCGATGGAAAGGAGGGCACACAAGTGTTAGAATAAGGCAGATGTGGCCTTGAACCGGGACTCTGCACATGACTCGCTGTGTCAATGCGTTGGATGAGTTAACTGTTCTTTCTTTCCCAGGAATGCTTAAATCTAACTCAGGTGACATGAGTTCTTCAACCTCTCTGAGACTCAATTTCTTAATTCATAAGATGTGGAAAATAAGACTGGTTCTGGAGTCATCACCAGGAGAAGTGACTTCTGTGAAGAGCTCAGCACAGGGACTGGCACTCAGTAATCGTGAGTCCCTTCCGGCCCTCTCTTGTCTTTCCATTGAACTGTCGGAGATCTCAGTGTCCCTTTCCTGGGGACTTTTGTTTATAAGGAAGTGGTAGGAAATACACATATGAAAACAGCAGTGTGCAATGTCTGAAGCTGGTAAATTTCTGTTTGCAGGGCTTGTGGGTTTTGATTTTAGGGCCTTATTTCCTAATATCATTAGGCAAGGTCATTCTTAAACAACAACCACAAAGATTCAAACTAGACTTGATACCTTTGGGCTGTCAGCTACAAGCCCAGGAGAAGAGATCTGGAGTCAGGGAAGCTAGTTTCTCCAGATCTCAGTGCACAAAGGCCAGCCTGGTCCTCATCAGGCAACAGAAAGGACATGTAACTGTACCAAGCCATGAGGTCCCCACCTGGGATGCTCCATGCAGACCTGGATACTTCAAAAAGTCAATGGCAGGTCCAGAGGAAGACAGACAACATAGTCAAGAGGTGAGGAACCTTTCATAAGACGGTGATATTTACAAATCAGCTGTGGCCCTGGAAAGGGAAAGCCTGAATGTGGAATCTGGGGATGTTCATGAACTCTCAGTGGTACAGAAAAGAAGAAACTCATTTATTTATCATATCCCTGAACCTTCCAACTGTGGGTCATTCCTGTTGACCTGGAGTAGGTAGCTTAGCGACAAAGAAAATGCAGTGCTATTCCACACAGAGGGATGGACTAATGGAACTGGCTGCCGCCAAGCAGTAGAGACTTCATACTCTTCTTCGATTTTAGCTACAACTTTGCTAAGGGGCCTTTACGCTGATGGCTTCCCAAGGAGCCGTGGAACCCTAACCCGGAACCAAACGTATCCACGTATATTTCGGGTACCTCAAACCCAATGCACTCGTTAAGGGAACTCATCAAGCCTTCCTAAAATCTGCCTCTAACCCTCTGGTCAGCCCTTGGTAGCCTGCAACTTAGTGGGAGACCCTGAAGTCATTCCCAACTTCTCCATCCTCCCTCCCCACCCACACGTCACTGTCTTCTCTGTTGACGCCTCCTCTCTCCAGCCCTCCGATGCCAGATCCCCTTACCCCACTGCACGGCTCCCAATCTGCCTACACCACCCTGCTCCCTCTGGCACCCGCCTCAGCACTGCTGCTGGGGGCTCCTTCTAAACCACAAAGGATCATGTCCTTCTTTCTCATCCAAAGGCCCTGAGCGACCCTCCATTATCTGCAGGGTCAACCGGCCCTGACGCATGCCTCCAGCCACACCCGGCCCATGCCTCGTACTCCACGGGACTCCAGCTGAGACCGCGCACCTCCAGCTGAGCCTGGCCCACACCACATCCTCGTGCCTCTCAACACTCTGCTCCCACTGCACCTCCTCTGTGAAACTCTTCTTGACCAAGCCCATCACCTCCCCACCACACCCATCTCTGCTCACCACCAAGCTCACTGCTATGTGTCCATGTCCCTCCCCTCTCGGGCAGCAATGACCTTCTTCATCTCCGTCCTCTTGGGGTCTAACGATGCCTCACAGCTGGCAGAAGCTGTGTGTATGGGGAGCGAATAAATAAATGAACAGCACAATCCATAAAGACTCAAGGAAGTGCTCAAGGGAAGATGGACTTATTACATGCAGTACGAGGTTCTTAGGACTGGATGGCACTGGGATGGCAACATGGTGCGGGGCAGAGTCTAAAATGTTGAGTTGGGTTTCCAAGTCTACTGCTTCGTAGCGTTAAGACCTGGACCAAGATGTCTAACGCCTCTGGGTCTCAGTTAGTCACCTATAAAGATGAGGGGCTGATAGCACTGGCTGCGAGGGCCTGGGCAAAGGCGGGTCTGCGGGGAGACAGCAGGCAGGCAGCAGACGATAGGGCCCTCCCCATCAATCCACGGAACGGAGCACAGACTCTGGGAACAGCGCTGGACCGGGGCCCGGGGGAAACATCGGGGGCAGAGCACGGCTCCTGCCTCAGGGGACGGACAGTCAGCTTGACGAGGCAAAACAGCCTCGTCTGAAAGGCTGAGAAACCACACAGCAAGTCAGTAACACTAGATGAGTCACCAGCTTGAACATGATCCGTGGCCAGGTTGGCGTGGGATGTGCTGTGCGCTGGGTGGGGAGCGCTCTCCAGGGGTTGAGGGTGTAGAGACAGGCTGATGGAAGAGGAGGGTCGCAGGGCATCAACGTGTTGGCACGGAAGCCAAGGGGTGCTCTGGAGTCGAGGTGAGGCCATGGTTCCCACCTTGGGTTCCTCGCCTTAGGCTCTGTTGGCTGCTCTCTGCTGCCCCCTGTTGGTGCGCAGAGGGAAGAGCAGGACGGTGGCTGCGAGGAGAGGGATGGACCAGCAAGTGAGGTGGTGGGAGGAAGAAATACAGCCAGTGGGGCAGGGAGTGGAGGTGGGCAAGAGAGGGGGCCTGTCGGGGTCACCTTCAGCCCTCGCCCCCTTTCTTTCCCTGGAGCGCCGGTCACACCCTCTCTCTTCTGCACCGTCCCCTCATTTTCTCCTTGCCGGTCAGAGGCTCACCCTCTGTCTCCCGGTGTAGACCACAGGTGTGACCAAGGGAAGGAGCACTTAGCATTCTTGGGACTTCTGTTCTCACTGTGCGTCTTGCCTGAGGGCATTTCTCGAGGCCAGAAATGGTTTCATCCCTGAACACCCAGTTAATA
Organism: Herpailurus yagouaroundi; assembly: GCF_014898765.1. Taxonomy (NCBI): domain Eukaryota; kingdom Metazoa; phylum Chordata; class Mammalia; order Carnivora; family Felidae; genus Herpailurus; species Herpailurus yagouaroundi. The sequence continues at coordinate 13,802,085 of NW_024412397.1, read as the reverse complement.
TGCATGAAGTTTGTGGAGAAGCAAAACGAAAGGAGAAAGAAAAGAGAAAGAAAGAAAGAAAGAAAGAAAGAAAGAAAGAAAGAAAGAAAGAAAGAAAGAAAGAAAAAGGAAATAAAGGGCTGAGGGGCTGGAAGACAGAGACAGGCAGTGAAGTGAAGGAAGCTATAGTTAACACGAAGCCTCACCCAGCAGCCATGAGGCAGATTGTCCCTTGAGCGGGAAAATTTGCAAATAACTTTTCCCATTCGCCCCAGCCCAGTGTTTTCAACTTAGAAAACACAAGTAGCTTTAGGACTTAGATCAGTTGACATTTGGGGCCAGGTACTTCTCTCTTGGGGGAGGGTATCGTAGGGTATGTAGTAACCTCTGTGGCCTCTACCCACTAAATTCAAATAAAAACCCCGGCCTGGCAGAAACAACCCATAATGTCTCCAGACCTTGCCAACAGTCCCCTGTTGAGGATCCCAGCCTTAGAGAATCGGCAGGACCCTCCTCCCCCAATGCCCAGAGCTGTACTTCCTTCCCCTCCTCCTCCCCTGAGCACCACAAGAATGCCACATATGTCCACCTGCCCGTCCACTTGACATTCACAGAAACAGAAACAGAGGCTCCCTTCGGAGGCCCACGTCCTGACCTCTCTTGCTCTGCTCAGCGACGGCAAACCAGTGGATTTCATAACCTCAAAGCAGCTCTGCGCCCCGAGTCCTGACTTCCTGGACAACCAGAGACTCAGGTAAAAGTGTCTGCCCAGAGGCAGCTCTGGGGTGGTGGTGTTAACCTTGGAGACTTCGCTCTCCAGCTTCTCCTCCGTCTCTTCTCCTCTGAGCTGGCTGCGCAGTAAGAAAAAGCCGCAGCGGCTACTTCTGCGAACATGAATCTGGGGCCACCCTCCTTCAAATTCAGACAGCAAGTCCTGGAGTTAAGAAAGAAAGCCTTGGCACAAATAAGCAATTAAGTTAATTGTGGGTCTGATATATGTATGCATATGTATATGCACATATACATATTTTTTTCCCCTCAGAATTAAGTACCCAAATGGTATTAGGCTTCCAGGCTGAGCCTCCATCCAGAAAAACAGAAGCGTAAGGAACAGGTTCCAAGTCCCTCTATTTTTGTACGTGAGGAACCGGAGTCCCAAAGAAGTGAAATGCCAGCCAGCACAGAAGCCAGGACCAGACACAAAACAAAGTTCCCAACACTCCCCTCCATCCAGCCGGGCAGGAGGCACAGGGCACCTCAGAGGAGGGTGTCCTCAGAGTGGGTGTCACCAGGTATGTCTACACCTCGGGAGATGGCTTATTTCGTGGAAACCTTTCGCCCGGGGCTCGTTTAGAAGGGACTGAAGAGCGTCCCTTAGAGGGCACCCGTGCCGGGCTCTGTGACGTTGTTTCCAGTGAAAACTCGAATTAGCTGTTTTCAGCTCTCACCTTAAACTCCAGCTGGTTTTATCTTCTCTCGCCGATTATATTGTGACCCCGTGCACGGTGTGAAGGTCACACCTGTGTTTATACACCATATGGCATCAAAATACCGTGAAGAGAACACGATGTGGTCTCTATCAGAAGATCAAAAAAGAAGAGGAGAGGAGGCAGGCTTTGCTCCTAACGCAGGGCCACCGAGTCCTTCTCGAACACTGAAACGGGGCCGTGTCCACCCCGGTTACCAGCACTTGACCTGCTGAGTGCGCACACTGTTTATTGACACAGAAACAAACAGGCACCTGTCCGGTTTCAGGGGGACCGGGGAGTTTCCAACGTGGATACGAGAAAACTTTTACACTGTACCCAAACATTCTTTTCTTTTATTTCTAACGCCAAAATTAGAAAGAAAACAAATACATAGAGGGCTCAGCGTAGCAGGAAAAAGAAACCCAAAAGTCAAGACATTTCATAAGAACAGCCCCGACTGGGTCTCCACTCACCTGGCCTAGAATAATCTAGAGTTCCTTAGAGGAGGGAACAGGCTGTGTGTTCCAGGGGCCTGGGAGGCTGGCTGTCCTCAGAGTTCCCAGGTAGGAGGTCCCCTCAGTTTCCCACGCTGGAGGAGTGGAGTGTGAGGATGTTGGGGGAGAGAGGAAGTCAGAGAGAGAGCTGCTGGAGGAGTATTTTTCTTGTCCAACCTAGCGGTGCCTTGAGGTACAATTAATAAGTAACTGCCAAGAACCACTCTACGCGGGGAAGGACTCTGGCCCACCGCCTCCGTCTGCCGGTGCAGAAATAACCTGCTACTGTTTACCTGGCCGCCCAGTGACCTGACCCTAGCAGGGGCTTTGCTAATTAGCATAGTCCCTCAAAACCCAGCTTTGGGACTGGCTGTCACATGCTTCCCACATTCCAAGCATGAGTCTCTGGTGGGCCCTCCGCCCCCGGGCAGCCTGCCAGCCAGTCCCAGGAGCAGCAAGATGGCTTTTCCTCCAGGGGCTCCTTCCACCCGCTGGCCCCACGCTGGCCCTGTCCACCTGCGGGGACATCGGACACAAGCCTGTCCCAGCACCAGAATCCAAGGCCTACATCTGTCTTTAACCACGCGTCTTCTGAAGCTGTGTGGGGAAAAAAAGCACTTTGCTCTAAAATAAGCCGGCACTGCACTGACTTGAAAACAGGTCAGTGAGCTTCCATTGAAACCGGGCTGTAACTGGAACTGATCACAGTTCGTTAATACAAAATGCCAATAGATATTTAGACAGCTGCCTGCCTGCCCACCACGCGGGCAGTGGTGAGTCACTAGTTCATGTGAGATTCATCGGTTTCTAAGCGATACTGGATAAGTTAATGATTTTAAATCATGTGAATGTGGATTTACGCTCAGTTTATCTACTTTAAAAGCAAAGTCTCTACATGGGTCTCTTTCCTCCCAAGCAGTACACATCAACTTTTCATCCCCTGGCCATGTCCGGAGCCAGCCCCATGCTCTCCGGAGAGCTGGGATCATGCTTAAGTGAACCAGAGGTCGGGCCGAGCAGAGTGGTTTTCACCCAAATCACAAAAACACAACCGAAAGAGAACTGTTCTTAAGAAAGACTCGTGTACCATAAAAGGGGAATTTCCAGAAGCCTCTGATATTAGCAATTTGCTTTTCCATTCCCTTCCTCTCTAGTTTCAAGATGAGATGATGACAAGAGAATAACTTTCAGAAAAAAAAAAACACACACACACATGAAACTCTGTATACAAACGTGTCAACTGACACAGTGTAACCTGGGGGAATTTCCACACCTGTTCTAATTCCCCAGGAACAGGAGGTAAAGCCAGGGTACCCCCCCCCCCGCCCCCCGCCCACTGGCGACATAAATCTTTAGTGTTTCCTTGCCTTAAAATAAATATCACTACTCACGGAGTACCAAGTTTTCTTTTTCTGGTTGGGCAAAAGTAGTTTTTCCAAAGTAAGTGCTGAAGTGGGTTTTTTTTTTTTTTTTAGGAGCAGAGAGACCTGGGAATTTTCTCAAAACCAGCACAAGTATGGATGTTTCTCCTTTCACTTTCCGTTTTGACATTATGCATCTAAGGCCAACATGCCCTGGCTAATTTCAGTAGAGTGTTCTGGAGGGAGGGACGTTCATTGGGCATTCACTTCTTACAGGCCTGAGATATCAGGTACTGGGGAGGAGTCACATTCAGGAAATAGAAGACAAAATCCAACTGAATGGGGAAATAAGCCAAACAAGAACGGACATAAAGATTAAAAGAAAAACCCCCCACATGTGAAAACACAGACGCGTGCACATAACCAGCTGTCGTGTCTATAAACTGGGCTCAATCTGCTCACCTTGCAAAGATTTCCCGTACAGTGGGGACTGCCCACATATGTTCCCTGCTTCATTTCTGCTGGCCAACCCTATGTTTCTACATCTCTTTAAATGGGGCTATTTACATCACGCCCACTTTTCAGCTTTTCTACCCTCAAGCCCCTTTAGTATTCAAAAAATTCCCATCAAGGCTGTAATTTACATATAGCAAAATGAATACGTTTTCTGTGTACATTTTCACGAATTTTGACAAACGCATACACGCCTGGAACCCCCGCCCCCTCTCCGTCAAGATAGGGAGCTTTTCCACCCTCCCAGAAAGACCCCTGGAAGCCACTTTGTTTTTAAACGATTTGCAGCCGCATGTTTTTGTGCATGGAGATTATCAAAGCCAAATGTGTGGGAAGAAAGGCTAATCATCAATCATCTCCTACAAACACAGGTAGTGAAGGTTCTGAAGATGCTGCGTGAACCTGCACAGACACGTTCGCAGGGACGGTGCTTTTATTAAATGCCAAGGGGCTTTTCAGGGACGGGCGCGCAGGCCCCGCTCCGCAACCCCGCTGGCACTTGATCATGTAACAGATTGCATGGGTTTTTCTGGTTTTGTTCTTCAGGCACTGGGGTTTACATGTTTAGAAAGAGGGAAGTTGAGGCTGGATAGTCAAATGTACCAGAGTCTCAAAGGAGCAAACGCTCTCCAATTAGGAGGGTGCGAGCAGGGCTCAGAGCGCTGAGCTCGTTTCCAAAATTCTGTTGCAACATCGGAAGAGGAGTTCGCAAGACCGGGCAAATTAGACATTTTCTTAACATTTCCTGTTTCCCAAATTTCAGAGGCCAACAGGGAAAGTCTGGCCCAGAGCAAGGGACAGTGCTTTGATGGGAGGTGGCCCTCCTGGCCTGTCGAAGGGGGGAGGGGCTGGGCCGAGAGGAAAATCAAGGCTGAATGTACTTCCTCTGGGGTGGGAATAGGAGGTACCCTTGCTCCAGCGAACCACAATTCTGGCAGAGGGACCGAGAGTGGACGGATGGAGGGGAAGCCAGGCACCTCCACTCCTCTGGGTGGTAGTGTCTCAGGAAAGGCCGACCTGCTTCACGGACATTCGGACTGTCGGTCTTCAAAGCAAAAACAGAATGAGACAAAACAAAACAAAACAAAACCATCCTAAAATATTATGCAGGAAGTAGGTGTTTTGTTTTTTTTTTTTTAAATCACTTTTCCAAAATGGTACCCTGAGGTAATCCTTTCTTAAATCCCCCGGCAATCAAAACAATGTGGTTGCAAAAGTTTACAACTTTAAAACCTTTCAAAGGTCACCTCCCTGCCTCACACCCTCTCGCCCAAGAGCATAACGGATATTTTGAGTCACATGTATTGTTCTTTGTTCATTTGCATTTGGTGAAATCCCTCTTTTGGACCAATTTAGTAAGCATTGCCCTGGGCTCCCTTGGTGATTGTTCTCGTCCTGTATATGTATATTTTTTACTTCAAAAAAACTTAGGCTCCCAACAGAAAAAAACCAACATGCCATTTTTGTCATTTATGCGTGTTTTTTTTTTTTTTGTGGCTCAGATGGTTTTTCCATGTCGCTTGGGATGTCATTCCTTCTCTTTCACAACAAACTAAGCCCTTCAAGGCTCAGCTGAAGTCCCCGTACTCCACGACGCGATCCCTGTTGGATCTGTCTCTCCTCAGCCTCCCCCTCCCCGACCTCTTGTCGAATGGACATACTATTCCACACTTCCGGCCCACAGGCTTTGGCCTCCACCACTAGACTGAGTAATTGAAGGCCTTCATCAACAGTTCTAGCGCCCATTACAAAGTGAGGCCGTAAAACAAAGATGGGCTAACTCGCAAATTTAGCCTAAGCACCAGCTGCCTCGGTACAGGGGTCTCCACTGATGGAGGGTCTCACCTCCAAATCTAACATACGGCAAAGAGCCCTCGGGCCCGGGACCCCTCGAAGCTTCCCGCCAGATGCCCTGTGCAGGCCAGCTGTCACGGGAGGCCCGGGTGCTTTATGAGGCCTCCTGCTCACCGCCCCCCCCCCCCCCCCCCCGCCGCTCCGTGTGGAAGCCAACGGCGCTGGCTTTTAAAGAAACATATTTCTTGCTCTATGAGTAATTTAAAAGTGACTCATGCTCAGTTTCACCAGCCGGTACATGTGACCCGCAGTACTGGTTGAGTGTATCTATAGATGTGTAAACCAAAGCAGTTCTTAGAACACAGATTTCCCCCCTCCCACGTGCTGTTTATTTCCCTTCACGGGGGCTGAGCGACTGTGATACAGATGAGCTGCTGGGTACTGCGTGCTCCCGGCTCCGGCCTGGGACGGGCCCCACGGAGGAAGCAGAGCACATCATCCAGAGAGAGAAAAATAAAAGGTCCCGAGGAGGAAAGAGACAGGCAAACGACCTCATAAACTTATTTTGTATTAGCAGACTATCAAGAAGCTCTGAGAAAAACCCATAAAAATCTCACACGATGAAGATCCACATAAACAAAAGACTGATCCGAATTCTGTTTCTTTTTGTCCCAGTCGATTTTAGACCTAAGAAGAGGAGCGCTCCCTCTCCCCCGCTCCTCATACAAACACACACACACACACACACACACACACACACACACACACGCACGCACTCACTCACACAGCCCACCATTGCTTCATTTCCAAAACAGAAAAACGTTCCCAGGATCTGCTGTGGTCTGACTTGATAACTCACATACGTGAAAACGTGTTTATTTCTCCAGTTTTTTATTCTTCTGTCACTTGCAGAAGGTGCAGGGCCCAGCTCAGGGACGGGGGACTGTTGGAGGAAGGACGTCGGGTGATACAGCTGCCGAACGCTCTAGATAGTGTTTCCTACCTCCTTCTCACTTCCTTTTTTCTATTAAACCAACTCTAAAAACTCTTTTGCCTGCTCTCTGACCATGTACGTCTCCTCCACTTTGATACCTCATCATGTCAGCTCTCTGGTCTCAGTTTGCTACTGGCCGGATGATAGTCGTGCTTTCCACATTGATTGCAGGTTCTCTGAGGAGGGCGGTGAGGAATTTCGCTCTGCACATCCCCGCAGTCCCTGGCCCCACAGCAATGGGCAGATGGGACTTCCAGACGAAAAGAACTAATAATTTATTTTTGCCAAAAAGGTGTGACCGGCAAGGCGTGCCTAGTGTTTAGCCCCCTGTTAAATCTGACTGCGTGCCGGCTGAAAGACTTTACCGCTCATCCCAGTCGGCGGCTGGGTGGAGAGGAATAAATGCATTGGTTCTTCAACACAAGGACAAATAAATACAGGCAACGCCGGGCACTTACATCTCACCACGCACAAGCATCGACGTAAGCATCTAACAAACATCAATTCACCGGGATCTCGTCTGGACGCAGTGAGGTAGGTAGTGTTATCCCCACATCACGTATGAGGAGACTGAGGCAGAGTAGGTAACTAATAGCCAGAGAGTGTCCGAGCTGGATTTAGACACAGGCCATGTGGGTCCCGTGTGTGCTCCTAAGGGCTAAGCGACTTTCCTGTTGCAGCGAAGCGCTGTGTTTTCAGCGGCCTTCTACACGGATACCTCGTCCGCTTATGTATGCTAAAGACCATCATCACTCAAGTCCAACGTAAAGAGAACTAATGATGTGATGTCATCTTCCGGAGAGACTTCAAAAGGAAGTGGGGCGATACGGGCACCAAGTAAACAGTGTCCCTTTGAAATGCAGGAAGGCAACTGTGCCATCCTGGGCGACCTCAAAATGGCACTACCCACGCTCCATGGAGATACCGGCTCAAACGTCTCAACAGGCTTGAGGGAGGATCCCCTTCAGACCAATGTTACTATACGCCCGACAGAATCTTCCCAAATCCCTAATTTCTCAGCACAGAGAACCTCAGTGCAGCCCAAATCATAGCTACAGTTGGATTTGTTTACTGTGTTTTATAAATATGATCTTGCAAGCCCACACATGGCATGCTCGAGAACTCCAGATTAGGTACAAGAAGAAAAACCTCATCCTGGTGGTCAAATCATGGCAGGAAATGATGCCACCAGCAATTATTCATGTATTAGCAGTTGCTTAAGTACCATAAGGCTTTTAGGGGAAAAGACTGGGAGGCAGTGGTTGGAAATGAAGCCCCATTATTAATGCAGTCAAGCTATTCAGCTGGATTCAATAAAGTAAAAAGCCCTGCCCAGACCAGTGTCTGTAGTAGAAGATGCTAAGAGCTGTTTTTTTAAAAATCTGGCTTTATTGAATCCAGGCTTTAGACACAGCATTCCTTCTTCCTGAATGGCGGAAAAATCATCCCGTGCATTTTAAGCCACTGGAGAGGAAATGGACTTAAGCTGTGTCAGGAAAGTGCAGTTAGATTTAAGGGAGAGAACTTCATAACATTCAAGGTGATTGAAACCTTGGTAGCCCTCTGGATATATCGTCAAGACAGGCTGCGAGATCCTTTTTTATCAATTTGGCTCGGGTTAAAACCCACGACCGGGAGCCTACAGCGTGCCAGGCCCTGTGTGGGTCCTGTGGGGCCCTGGGCGTAGCGAGGTGAACAAAATACAAGATCCCCTGCTTCTGAGGCTCTTACCACCCGGGGCTGGGGGTAAGCAGGAGCTCACGCTGGCTAGCACGGGCAGACCTGTGCCGGTTTGGATGAACAGCATTTGGTATTTCTGTCTGTGTGTCTGTCCCTCTCCATGGGCTTGCCCCTGTCTGCTTTTCGTGTCTCTGGCTCTGTCTTCATTGTCTTAGGACTGTTTTGTCCCCACATCCCAGACTCCAAGCCTCAGACCTCTCTGGCCTGGGCGGCCCGCAGGCATCTTGTGTGTTTATCCCTCCAACCACATCCTTGGCCAGCTGCTGCTGTTGCCTCCACTGCCCTCTCCAGTGGCCCAATTCACACTGCTCAGGGATGCTGAGACCTTTCTGATCCCTTCTCTCTTGTAGCATTGGCTGCAGAACCTGAGAAGAAGCCAGGAGAATAGGCCAGTCCTTGGGTGAAGGCATCAGGCCAACGTGTTTCATATTCACCTGCTCAATATTTCCTGAATGCCAAGAACCCAGGTACAGAGGGCGAGGAAAGAAGGATTAGGTAAGACTCTGTCCTCCAGGACCTGATGATCTAGAGAGGGAATAAAAAAGACCTGGGGCCCCTTGGCTCAGTGGGTTAAGCGTCTGACTTCGGCTCAGGTCATGATCTCATGGTTCGTGGGTTCCAGCCCCACGTCGGGCTCTGTGCCGACAGCTCAGAGCCTGGAGCCTGCTTCAGAGTCTGTGTCTCCCTCTCTCTCTCTGCCCCTCTCCCGCTTGCACTCAGTCTCTCAAAAATAAATAAAACATTAAATAAAAAGACCCCAGCCCAAGGGAAAGCACAAATAAGCTCTATGATGACGTGAAATACAGCGACGACTCCCAGGAAGGGTCTAATTGATCCAGACAGTTATCATCGAAAACCAATGCCCCAAATGGGCCGAGTCCTTGCGCCAGATCAGCTCACCGGCTGTACCGTCTACCCGTGAGCAAGTCCATTGCCCCTTTGTTAAACTGGGCGCTTTAATCCAACATGGGATATGGTTGCGGTCGGAGGCCCACAAGACACAACGCCTGGCCCTCGGTGTGAGGGGCTGGTCACCCTCTGCAGAAAGAATCTGCAGTATGGTAGGCACTCAGGCCTTTATCCACAGCCTGGCACAGGGCCCCGGAGAGAGACAGCTCACAGGACAAGAGGGATGCCAGCAGGTGCTAAGGTAGAGAGAGAGAGAGAGAGAGAGAGAGCGAGCGAGAGCTCCAAGGGGAGGAGAATATCCTAAGGAGGAGGAGAAACTTGGCCAAACCTTGGATTGGGCTTTGAAAGGTGAGAGGATATGGATCTGGGAAGGGAGGGGGTTTACCCCAGACAGATTAGCTTCCCGGAGCTCTCATGGACAACAGGGCTAATATACACATATCCTGCCTGGCTCTGGGACGCAACCTCGGACGCTGAGGGTCCCCGTGGAGTGATGTTCCTAGCATCGCACTCTGTCACCTCCCACGGTTCTAAGATCCCCACAAAGTCACGCGTGCCTGCAGCTCCCACTGCTCCCCATTCCTTACACAGTGACCCTCCAGGCTAGAATGCCGGTGACACCAGGTCCCAGGAATTCCTGGCAAGCCTGAATTGCCAGCTGGCTTTGCCCTTTTCCCGAAACTTCCCCTGATGGCATTAGGAGCTGGGCTTTTACTCCCACGCCTCTTGCCCAGCCACTGTGTGTCAACAGTAGCAGGAGAGTCAGAGGAGACAGAACATACTCCATGATGGCACACACGGAGAGGATGCTACGGCTGGGAATATGTGCACAGGGACACGAGTAGGCACAGAACCAGAGGCTACCCTCCGGTGTGCCACACCAGCTCTCACTGGCCAAGACCACACAATAGTACTCGGACCGTGGAAAATGCATATCTATGTAAACAATGAACTCACATGAAATATACTTGGGGGGAAATCATTTCAGAGACAAATAACATTACAATGAATGGGTGTTCCTTAGAAAGGTGTTAAACAGAGATAAGTGTTAACAAATCCTTCCAATACCGGGCAGATTATATAATCGTATTGACTTTGAGTGTGACAGTTCACCGAGGCGAAATGGGACGTCAGATAGGTCTAGTTTGGGTGGGAAAACGTTAAAGATCGAAGATTTAGGAATGATGCACTCCTTAAGGGAACTGGATTTATTTCTCATATTGGTTGACCTACGTACCTCCCTCCCTCCCCTCTCCATTCCTTCCTTCCTCCCTCCCTCCTTCCCTTCCATGGAGCTAGACACTGGGCTAGATGCTGAGACTACACACAAGAATAAGACACAATCCCTGCCTTATGAAGCTCACACTGTAGCTAGGGAGACCAAGAGCTAGCAAATTCTCATGTTGCAACACAAGAAGGTGCTATAATAGAGGTATGTGGAGAATGCTCTAGGAGCGTGAGAGAAGGTGGCATCTGTTTCCAATGGGGTTTAGGGGACTCCCCTGGCATATAATTCTATAATAAATATTTCTCAAATGTCCCATTGCTTGGGGTTTAGCTATCTTTCACAACTAGCTTTCCTCTCTGTCTCCCTCTCTCTTTCCCTTGTTCCCTTCCTCCCCCCCCCTTCTATTCATCTATTACCTCCCTCTCTCCATCATCTATCTATCTATCTATCTATCTATCTATCTATCTATCTATCATCTATCTCTGGAACATTTTAGATCACATAACTTGCTTTTTTAAAAAAAGTGTATGTATGTATGTATTTATTTATTTTTGAGAGAGCAGGTGGGGAGGGGCATAGAGAGAGGAAGAGAGAGAATCCCAAGCAGGCTCCACACTCAGCACGGAGCCCGACATGAGGCCTGATCCCACAACCATGACATCACGACCGGAGCCAAAAATCAAGGGTCAGACGCCCAACCGACCCAGCCACCCAGGTGCCCCGATCCTATCACTTTCTAAGACAGGCTCCTCTTCTTGCTGATGGGACAGCCTAGCTACCGAAGACCATTTTGCCAGCATTTGCCAAAGCTGACAAAGGGAGTTTGGAGTTCCTTCTCCAGAGGTCTTAAAATAGGACTGGTTTCAACTGGCTGGGACAGTTGGGTGGTCCCGCCTAAAGGCAGCAGGGACGACCGGAGGGCTTTTCAAGGGTTCCCGTACATCCTTGTTTCCTTCACTGCCAAGAACCTGTAAGTCCCTTTGGACCCTGAGCAGCTGCTACCCTGTCAGTACTGGGACTGGCTGCCCAGGCCAAAAGCTGAGGAGAGAAACAGCAGCCCTGGAGGGTACATTTCCACAGTCTTAGAGGTCATTGTCGCAGCCGGCTGCCGTTCTAAGACAGACTGCCAGCACTGCGCTGAGAATCTCACCAGGGTTATAATCCCCCATAACTGACATCAAGAGCCAAAAACCCATGACATGCTTGGACTCGGAATTTTGTTATGTAGCTTGCATTTTCTGATGCCCTGAAGCTTTTGATATGCTTCCAATCGGAGGGAAATGTAAACAGCTCCGTTCACTGGTAAATTGGGCCTCTGTCGCACGAATTTCCAGAGGTTCCCTCATGCTCTGCTAAGTAAAATGTCCTCCTGGAACGTCAGGGTTTGCTAGGTGGTCTGTGTACCCGTAAGAAGAGGAAGGGTCATCCGAGGACGGTGTCGAGAAACACTGTGGACGGACGGTTACTGCACTTTCTCTACTGGAATCCAAAGTAAACAGGTGAACACAAACACCGCTTCACACACACGGAGGAGGCTCGGCGGCCGTGAGTCTTTATTTTGGGGTCTTCGGTTTCTGATAAGACCTGCTTATTGGCCTAAGAGCGCTGAATCGATAGGCCTGATTCTGAGGTCCTGGTTTATCGTCCCGGATTCTTAAAGTCTGACAAGGGCTTCGCACATCTACAAGCACAGGCAGGCGGCAGGTGCCCAATAACGTCTAGCGACCTTCACTCCCTAAGTGATTCCATGGAGGGCTTCTTGGGGGCTGTCTGGAGCAACAGGACCTCGTTTTCTAAATTAAATGCAGACAAAAGAGTTGCATTTTCTTTCAGAGATGGATACCAGGGGACATCATCAAGGTAATTTTAATCCTCTTTTTAAATTTTATCTTTGGGGAGAACAGAGATGGTCTGTTTTACATTCTTCTTCTTTTTTTTTTTAACTTTTATATGTTTATTTCTTTTTAAATTTTTGTAAGTTTATTTAGAGAGAGAGAGAGAGCATGCACACAAGCAGGGGAGGGGCAGAGAACAGGAGAGGCAGAATCCCAGGCAGGCTCTGCATCATCCACGCAGAACCTGATGCAGGGCTCGAACACATGAACTGTGAGATCTTGACCTGAGCCAAGATCAAGAATTGGACGTTTAACCAACTGAGTCACCCAAGTGGCCCAATGTTTATTTTTGAGAGAGACAGAGACAGAGTGTGAATGGGGGAGGGGCAGAAAGACGGGAGACACAGAATGTGAAGAAGGCTCCTGGCTCTGAACTGTCAGCACACAGCCTGATGTGGGGCTCGAACTCATGAACAGTGGGATCATAACCTGAGCCGAGGTCAGATGCCTAACTGACTGAGCCACCCAGGTGCCCCTGTTTTATATTTTTTTACATTTTTCCATGTAAACTCATATAACTAATAGCCATATTACAATTGTAATCAGTGATCAGCACCTGAGAGGAAGCCCAATGCAGTAGCTAAGAACACAAACACAGCTCTAATCCTGGCTCAGCCACAAACTACTGTGTGAACTTGGGCAAGGTGCTAAATCTATCTCTGTGCCCTGGTTTCTTCATCTATCAAGTGGGGAGAATGACAGGACCTATCTCATTCAGTTCTTGTTAGGATTAAATGAGTTATTACACATAATCTGCTTAAAGTAGTACCTGGAGTGTGGTAAGTACTCTATGTTAGTTATTAGTATTATTAAGAATGAATAAATGACAGAGCTAATCAAAACCAAGCAGATGAGGCAGCATGTAGCAACATGGGTTTTATTTTATTTGTTTTAATCTTCCTTCCTTCCTTCCTTCCTTCCTTCCTTCCTTCCTTCCTTCTTTCCTTTTGAGAGAGGGCAAACATAAGTGGGGAGGGGCAAAGGGGGGGGGGAGAATCCCAAGCAGGTTCCACATCCAACACAGAACCTGATGCAGGGCTCAAGTCTCATGACCATGAGATAATGACCTGAGCTGAGATCAAGAGTTGGACACTTAACCAACGAGCCACCCAGGTGCCCTCGACCCTGGATTCTAAATGGCTGCAAGAATACAGCAAAGAGCTGAACTGTGCCTGTGCACAGTAAGCACTTGATGTTAGCAATTAGTACCTTGGGCACCTGGGTGCTACTCTTATTTTGAATTATTGTTTATGACCTTCACTTACCCTTGCAGAACTCTGTGGGACCACATTACATTTTGCTTCCTCTCTGCCACCTTTGGCGTTCAGGGAGAAAAGGCTCTGACCCCAGCCCCACATCAGAGAGAATCTTCCACTAACATGGCAAAAATGCTTACATGACCCGTAAGGCGGGCCCCTTTCTGGAGATTTTTCCCCGGCTTCATCATCCTTCTACAAGGTTTCCCTCCCGTCTTCTTCAAATCTTGAAGCCACCTGCACCCCTGGAAACCTTCATTCACTTGTACTTCTATTCTGCACGTAAGGAAACAGGTACAAATGAAAACGTGAAAAGGGGGATGAAATCAATCAGACTAGTCACAGAAGGTCATTGTGCCGTTATTGGCAGTCGGCTGGGCATTGGCACAAAGAGAATTAAACCAATCAGGCACCTTCTCCTAAAAACTTAGAATCAGAAAGAAGACAACCTTTTCATTAGACATTTTTGGTGAAGGGACTTTTTCGGAGAACATTGGAAAACAATTGATCCTTCAGATGTTCATAAAATATTTTAAGCTAAGTTTCTGTGGGGTTTTCTCACTGTTACAACTAATGTTTTCTTCCTTTCTGAATGCAGAGTGAACTTTTTGTGCAGAAGTCTAAAAACCCTGTTTTGCCGATGTATTCACAGGCATGTGTGATAAAATGACCACCCTGCCAATGATGAGAGTTTATACACTTTTCAAGATTCAGTCCCCAGCCTAATGAGGTCTTAAGAAAAGGACAAACCCCTTAATTTCAAAGATCTGACCTTTGAAACTTTTAGGAAATAAAAGGATTTAAATAGCCTCCTGATACATTTCACAGTGCCTGCCTGCGATTGTTCTTGTGTGGCGTGAATAAGCCTGATTCACTGCCGAGGTGAGGGAGGTTAGGAGATCCTGATAAATTCAGATAAAGGGCAATGAAAATGCTTAGCAACTGAGGTCCCGACAGGGTTCAGGAGGCTTGCAAGAGAAAAGCACTTATAATCACGAGACGAGAAGGGCTACTACCCTCAACTGACAGATAGATAACGTCATTTATTCTTGCACAAGTCTAGTTAAGATCACTCACAAAAGAGCTATCCGACGCCACGGGCTAAGTGAAACTAGAAAACTGCTAGGCAGAAATATATATGGTTACCATGCTTCGAGTTATAGGAGATAGAGGTGATAAATGTAATGAATAAAATCGAAAATCTGATTGACCTATAGTTGGGGGGACATGTAAAGACACAGAGTATTCCAACTGACCCCTTAATGCAGAGCGCTGGGCTTAGCCACAGGCTTGCCGTTCAGAACCCCACGAGGGAATGCAATCTCTATGAACAATTTCTAAAATGAAGGAAGCACATCGCCAGGTAATCACTCGGTGAACAGTATGGACTCATTCATGAGTATTAACTCCACATTCACCTGCTCACGGAGCGAGAACAATTAACAGACGTTAAAGATGCTCCGGCTGTTCGACCCTGAAGCACTGGTAAGAAGGATCTTGCTTTTTAATCAAAATATAATTATTTTCCCTCCTCGGATCTTCAGGGGATCGAGGATCCTGTCCTCAGAGTGGGGATCAAAACAGGAAGTGAAGACTTTTCCACCATTAATTCTACCTGAAAATGTAAAAAGTCTCCTGTGAGACCCCGAAGGCAGAAAAGGCGATCTTTATGGAGCCCAGATGGGGCTGAAGTCAGCATTTAGGCCTTTTCTAGCTCTTCTTTTTCTCCATTTACACCATTACCTGCACGTCCACTGGCTCTGCACAGGATGTTTATAAACAGTGATTAAAAACGGAGGGGAAAAGGCAGCTGATTGTCTAGCTTGCAAACACCTTTCAACACAACAGGTTTAGTTCCGTTGCAGAAGTTACGATCAAGTCTTCTCTTTGTTTTAATTCCTGAAAGAAACTGGCATATCCAAGATGAAGAGAAATTCTGTTGCAGCGCATGTATCTTATGGGCTCACTGTTAAAACAGGCAGCCTCTGACAACACCAATTCCACCTGAACGTTTTGGGTGTTATTTGTTTAAACATGTTTGTTTGTTTTTTTAGTGAGGCTAAAAATAGTTTCCCTTGGTGTTTCTGAAGGGATATTTAGACTAAAATAAAAATAAATGGCATGTTTAAAACGTTACAGTCATCAGACCTGGGACCAAGTGCAGAAAACGGATGGAGGAAGTGAATGTTAGGACCTGTGTAGTAGTTTTCCTATTTTGACTGCTCTAAATAGATGTGGAAAAACAAATTGAAAGAAAAAAGTATATCTCCACCCTGTACAAGCGAGGAAAGAAAAAACATTACTCCTATTTGAGTTAAGCTTCAAAATAAATACATGTCCATAGAATAATTTTTCCTGTTATGGGATATCAAGTCCTGTTACTATGAACTATCATAATTATATGAAACTGCTTTTTTCGTACCAGACTTTTTGTCATTGGGTAAAGTCTTGACAGGACTGAGCTGAGAAATTTTAGGAAGTGGTTATTAAGAAATATTTATGGTAGAATAATATTGACTCTAATAAAATTTGACTTGCAGTTTCTCTTTTTTTTTTATTTGAGAGAGAGAGAGAGCGTGTGAGTGAAGGAGAGGGGTCTAGGGGTCGAGAGAGAGAGAGAGAGAGAGAGAGAGAGAGAGAGAGAGAGAATCTTAAGCAGGCTCCACGCTCAGCATGGAGTCCGACATGGGGGTCAACCCATGACCCTAGGATCATGACCAAACTCGAAACCAGGAGTTGGGCGTTCAACCGACTGAACCACCCAGATGCCCCTTCTTGAAGTTTCCTTTTAAGTGAGAAAAACAATGAGAATCTTAGCAAAGAAAGGGACATTAGACACAGGGTTTCCTCCTTTGGATAACAGAACCCTTTGTTAAGATACTTAACAGCCTTGAGTCATTCATTAATTCCCCGAAAATATAAGGCTAAATGCCCTGTGTGAATTTTTCTGGAAAGAAGGTACGTAGCTTTAATTCTCAAAGATATATAGATATATTTATTATACACACACATTTAATTTCGTGGAATCCCATTAGGAACCACAGAGCACACCCCCCTTTCAAAAACATTTACTGTCTGGCATTTCACCTACGATGTCACACGGAACCCCAAATCAAAATTAAGGGAGACCTTGACATTCTATAGGAGTCCGTCATATTATGCCCTGAGTCACCTTCCTCTAATATAATCATCATTCAAAAGGCCGACATGAGTGACCCTCTGGTCACTTTCCAAGGCTCAGGTATGTTTCATGCCCTGGAACTTCGGGAAGCTAAGTCATCAGCCCTCATGGAAAACACTGGGCAAGAATGTTTAAGCTTTGACGTTGCAGTAATTCTCCTTTGCTGAGCCTCAAAGGGTATAAGCTAATTTGAAGATTATTAATTTGTCAGCTGAGGAAAAACATGGATATAGGGAATGCATTTTAAGTTAGACTTGGAGAAGGCAGCTACCCAAAAGCCACAGTGAAACTAGCTAACAGTGCGCTGTTCTGTCTGCAAACTCTTTCACACAAATTATTTCCAGGAGTCACAGGCAGAGTATTTACCAACCAGCACGGTGTGCACCCAGGCCAATCGGGGTGGATTTCAGCTGGCTGTAAACAGCTGGCATAGCTGTGCTGGGCCATCCCAGGTGAATTCCAGCCCCAGTTAGTTTCTTTGAGGTCCCTAACGGTGCCAAACCTGTTTCACCAATGGGTTGAAGAAGAAACTCAAAGGGGAAGAAACCGAGCTCAGAGAAGTTGAGAGGTGGCCTGAACCAATTACCTACTAAAACACTGGAGATGAGATTCAAAGCCGCTTCTCTGATCTCCTCTCTCCCCTCCTTCCACTTTGCATGTGCCCAGACGTGTTCTCGGGGAGCCCACCTTGCCTGGACCCTATGCCACAGGGGACAACAAAGCTACTGGGACCGGTCAGCAGTCTACCTACCTAGGCACGTCTTTAGAGCCCACGGGACAGGTGACCCCCGCTCTCGACTTTTCTGTGGGGCTTGCACCTCTTAGAACAGAGTGACCTGGGGTTGGCTGGCCAGTGGCACCAGCCTCGCCAGGATCCCTGAAGCCTGAGACACGCGAAGCACTCCCACCAGAGATGTGGCTTAGGAGGACGGGAAGGGAGGTGAAAACTGTGGATGACACTTTCAAGCAAAGGTAAAGCTAAAAACCGGTGTCGGCTCAAAGTCCCGCCACGGTCGTTGGGTTGTGTACCTTCCCGGATGAGTTCGCTTTGTTCCTGTCAGCATTCTGCACGGTCCACCCACAGGATATTACTTTATTAGGACGGGGAGCAGTGGTGGGAACAGAATTGAGTGTTTAGAGAACCCTTTTGATAAAATCGCTTGCCGGCTAATCAGTGCTTTCCATGACGACGAGACCCAGCCAGAGAAAAATGGGTCTGTCTCTCACCCTTTCTCCACACCCTTCTGACGGTAGAGACCCACTGGGGGTGCGGGGAAGACCTAGGGGACTGATGTGGGTGGTCAGGCACCCGGGGACCACGGTGCAAGAGCCTTCCTGCTCTCGGCTGCCTCGCAGCGTCCATGCGAGTCAGTGCTTGCTCAGGAAATGTTGGCTGATCGAAGGAGTGAGCGAATAAGTGAAACAAAAAATGAACGAATGAGTTCGTGGTGGGTATGTCCAAGGGCCGGAATCCTCAGACTTTGGTGGATTGCTGGGACCCCCTCAGATAGAATGTACCAAACATGCCTTTGCTAAGGGCAGGGGAAGCGTTAACTATTCAGCCACGCCTCTGCGTTTCCCACCTCATTCACCTGCACCACCCTGCTTCTCCGCACAACTAGCACAATGAACACCTAACAAAAAACCCCCACAACCAAGGCTCCTGGGTGGCTCGGGCAGTTAAGACTTCATCTCAGCTCAGGTCACGATCTGAGTTTGCGGGTTCAAGCCCTGCATCGGGCTCTGTGCTGACAACGTGGAGCCTGCTCGGGATTCTCTTTCCCTCTCTCTGCCCCTCCCCTGCTCGCACTCCCTCCCACTTTCTCTTTCAAAATAAATAAATAAACATTAAAAAATAACCACAGAAAACCTAATGTCCCCTCGTCCTTCTCTGAATATCTACCCTGAGCCCTTCACCATCAGGCTGTCCACTCAGCCCGGAAAGGCCTGTCTTCTCCCTTCCCGCTCTCCTAAAACAGCCCGCCTTAGGAGACCAGGGACAAGATCCACGTGGCCCGACAGGCCCTCCTCGCCTCACCTCTCACCATCCACCACACCCCCCCACCCCCGGGCGTTTGCTGAAGACTGCCTCGGACTGGCAACTCTGCTCGTGTTTCAAACCGGATTTGGACCCCTCCGGTGTCAGAGAACCTAGCACCAGGCTTGGCAGGCGGACGTCCGTTGAAGAATAACAAAGACATCATGGCAAGTTAGGCTTTTCAAGTGTTTTGGCCTTTATGTTTTGGATGACCCCCAGGGAGACAGGGCCTCGAACTCTGGATTCAGAAGTGGCACTGGCTCTCAGAGACCTGGAGAGAACGGGGCACAGGACGTGCCTGAGAAGTCGGGCTTCCAGGCCGACCTGTGTGCAGACTGACAATTCACCAGGGAAGGGCTGTAACGTGCTCCCTGGAGCTCGCTCTCCCTACCTCCACGAAGAGACGACGGTAGAAAATGAGCTCGCCCGTCCCTCTCCAGAGCCCGGCACCAAGCCAGCCTCACAGGTATGTGCACAGCTCTCAACAGTGCTATCTGGTCACCAGCCACTTCTCTGAGCTGTCCCACAGTCCCAGTGAGCTGGAGGGATGGGAATAGAACCGGGGCCCTAGTCCTGAGGAGCCTAGGGATAAATCAGTAGGAGACTGGGGGCCACGAAAGCGCCTGGCTGTGGCATAAACCACCAGATAGTTAGAGCTTACGCTGCTTTGCTTAAAAACTGCACCGATAACACAGTCTGCCAATTCTCAATCTTAGGAGATCATCCGCCACCTGGACGTGACCGGCCGCTTACGAGGAAAGCGCTCCAAGATTCCAAGAGACTAAAAGGCTCCTAACTGTTGTTTAGAAATGTAAGTGGCCCTAAATTATAACCAGAGAGGGAAACGCATCTAGGGGCAGGGAGGGCCATTCTGTAATGGAGTCTCGGGGCTGTCTGGCTTCTCCAACGCACAGGGCAAATACAGACGGTTTATAGATGTGGGCGAAGGTTCTCAGAGTGAAGAATGTCCATTTCCATCAGAGATTAAAATGCAGTTTGGGAAAACAATTACCTGCCTGGGATCCTGGGAAAGTAAAGCTTCCTGGTTTCTCTGCCAAGGAGAACGATTGTAAAACAAGGCCTGAGAATCTCACAAACAAGATTTTAGAATTTTATCCAAACAGCTGCAGTTCACCTTCAAGGAGCCCAGACGCACTTGGGTCTGATGGATGTTGCAACACCAAGTTCGAGGTCTCCCCGGTCTTGTGCCAAGAGCTGGCCCCACGGGACAAAGACAGAACAGTTGCTCTCTTAATGGGAGCAGAAAACAACCCCCCCCCACCCCCCACCCCCCACCCCCACCCCCCAACCTCTCTGCTTTGTTGTGAAATTGTCACTGTGCCTTTGAGAAGAGATTAAAATCCTAGCCATGTCAAATTTAAAGGGCAGGTTCCCAGGCAGGGACTGGAGAGGGGTTTGGGCAGCGGTGGGGGGTGGGGGGTGGGGAAACCAATTGCAGTGAATTTACAGAGGATTTGGGGATCACAAAAGTCTCGGGCCTTGACTCAACTGAGATTAATGGAAAAGTACAAGTCTGCCATTTAAAGATAATAGTAAAATAAAGCGGCAAGGATATCCTGGCTTGTTCTCTGCCTCCATTCTCGAGCCTGCTTAGGAATCTCGGAGTAGGCTTCCTGAGGCACAGCATGGGTGCCGCACAAGCGGCTGTTTTTACCTCCTTTCCTGCCCTGGACACACAAAGATTCGGCAGCCGAGAGGGAGGATAAATGGTCCACCCACAGCTGAACATTTCCTGAGGGCCAGGGAGGTGCTCGGCAAAGCTGCTGGAGTTGGTGGGGGTGAAGAAAAAGAGTATGAGTTCTCAAGGCATTGGCAGAAAAGACTAGAGAGAAAGAGGCCGTAGGAAAGTTCCCTGGCTTGGCGGCCTTGCCAGATTCTCAGACACGGGACACTCCGCCTTCACGAAGGAGGCCCTGGATCCTTCCAGAGCCCCTGAATCTCTCCTCTGGCTCCAAATCTTCAGAAGTGCTATATAGGAACCCCTCCACATATTCTCTCCTGACTCCATTTGTAAAGCGAGGAGATGGGTGACCGCAAAGACATTCTCATCCTGTGGGTTTGGTTCCCAGAGAGCGACCCGTTGGGGTGTGGGGAAGAGGGCCCCCAGCTCCACCTTAGGGAGGGAGCGCATTTCAGCCTGGGGCCTGATCGTTTCCAGGCCTGAATATGACCACTGGTCTTTGGACAGACACTGACATTGAAGAAATATTCTTTGATGAAAGAAATCTTTTGATTAACGTCATTGTTGGCTCATCCTCCTTTCTAAGACGAGGGACAGGAGCTGTGCCCACCTCACGGGTTAGGGTTCTTACGAAAATGGAACGGGTGGGCATACGTGGTGTGGCCCATCGTGGGTGCTGGGCAGACAGTAAATTTCATCAGTGTTGCGGGTGCCATTATTCTCTGTTCATTCACTCAGCCTTCCGTTTTCTCGCTCCATGAACTTTCTGTACTTTGACACCCATTACAAAGGTATTCTGATGAACGTTTAACGTCCCCCTTCATTCACGAAAGAACTCCAGGGTCCCCAGTCAAATAAGCATATGGCAGGCAATCTATGCCGTCAAGGAAGCACAAGTTTTGACATGATTAAAAAAGCCTTCCTTTCCCACAATTCCCTCCCTTCATTTCCCCTTTCTCCTTTCTTCTCCCTTCCAAATCCTCTCAAGATTCCTCGCAGACGTTTTATTAAGCCCTGACAGGTTATGGAAGGCGAGTTTCAGTAGTACGAAGATAAATGTCACTTACAAAGTCGTTCGCCAAATCGTGAAGAGCAGGGGCGAGAGAGACCGAACTCCCCCCATAAAGCAGAAGCCTTCTGCGTTGCTAGGAATGCCCGTCCTTGAGCAAAGACTGCGGCAGGAGTCCCCTCTCTCCCTTTGTGAAACGGAAACGGAATCATTTGCCAGCTCCCTGTCCTACAGGGCTCCTCGTGCAGCGTTCAGTCCCTGGAGAGAGGAGGTGGAGGCAGGCTGTCTGCCCACCCCATCCGGGCTCAGTCTCCAGGGTGTTTTCCACCCTCCCAGCCCAAGCAGAGCTATGTGAATGATCGCTACCAGCCAGCTCGGTGGCGGGGAGGCTGCTCTGCTGAGACTCTGTTTCTGGGGGCTGACGCTGCAGAGGGGAGTACGGGGATCTCCCATCAATACAGGAGACCCGCTTCCTGCAGTGGGGACCCATCACCAGTGCTTTGCTGGTGGTGCTTTGGAGCAGGGCTCCTGCGGGAGCTGCCCCCATGGGCAGACACGTCCTTTTTCCTATTATAGTTACAACAAAGACAATAAGCAGCAAATCCACCGAGGGTCCTCGTGGGCTCCCACTAATCAACATCCTCACAATGCCCGTGGAAACTTGTCAATGCACAGACCCTCTGGTTCACTGCGGTCCAAGGGGCTTCTCGTGCCTTTAAAAATAAACATGAACGCTGCGAGGGCGCTCTGTTTCATTTTGCACTCTTCCTAGCTGGTGATGGAAGGCTCCAAATGAGACACTTTCAGGGCAATCAAGTGCAAAAAAGGGACAGAGGACACTCATTGTTGCCTGTCTAGTCAGAAATGAAGAGATTTTGCCTTGTTTGGCCAGGGGTTACTAATTTCGAGGATGCCAGTTTTAGAGTTCATCTCAGTTTGACTTGTAAATGAAAGGTGGAAACCAGCCAAAATTACCCTGCTGTGTGGCTGCTGGCCCCAACATGCCTCACAACCCGTTTTCCATGCTGGGGTGGGGCAGAAGTTCACTGACATCACTAGAAAGTTCAGGAAACTAGGAGGTGGGACACAAGCAGTAGAAGACGGTGAGGCTCAGGTTTGGCGTATGTCCTGTGTTTCCACTTGACCCTTCCGTGTCCTCACCTACAGAGAGGGTGAGGGTTTGGCTTTCTCTTACAGAGACGCTCTTGGCGTTGGCTATATCAGAATTGCCCAGGAGCTTGGCAAAAATACAGTTGTGTGGGCTCTTCTGGGAGGCCAGGCCTCTGGAGTCTCTGTTAGCTGTCCTAAACCAAGACTTCAGAACCACTGCCTTTCAGGAAAGTGGAGAGAAAAAAGGATGAGAAGAGTCGGTAAAGGTTTATTGAAATAGAAACGTAAATTTCTTCTAATACTTTTTTTTTCAAAGCTTATTTATTTATTTTGAGAGAGAGAGAGAGTGACCAAGTGCGGGAGGGACAGAGAGAGAGAGAGAGGGAAAAAGAACCCCAAGCAGGCTTTGCATTGTCAGCACAGAGCCTGATTTGGGGCTCGAACCCACGAACTGTGAGATCATGACCTGAGCCGAAGTTGGATGCTTAGCCAACTGAGCCACCCGGGCGCCCCCGTCCTTCTCCCTTATCTGGCTTTGCCTTCACCTTTTCTCCTTTCCTTTACACAAGTCACTCTCGTCTTGCTAACAGCGAAATCACTCCGGGGAGCTCCAAGTGCCACGTGCAGAGGGTCTGGAGGACTGGGTTCGGGATGTGGCCTGGGCGTCAGGATCGTTAAAACACTCCGCAATGACTCTAACGTGCAGCGAAGATGTGTGAAGACCTGCTTTATTTAGGTCGGTCAGACGCAGCCTGCAGGATCAGGAAGGTCACCTGGACACGGCCAGGCTGACAAGGTGGCTGCCTACGGTCCCGCTGTTTTCAATAAAGCACCACGAAGAAGCACGCAAGTGGCCCCGATGACGCTCTAGCCGTGTCAGCCGAGAACACCTGGCCGTCCCGGCTGCCCTCCCGGAGCGAGAAGCCCAAACACCTCCATGGGCGAAGTGTGGCTTGGCGGGTCTGTGCAGAGGGACTCTGAGAAAACAGAGTCTCCCTTGGGACCAGCGGCTGTCCGCAAGCTGTGTGACAGCAAGGAACGTGGCTAGCACAGCCTCCCTGCATTTTACTTTTTTATTAAAAAAATTTTTGGGGCGCCTGGGTGGCGCAATCGGTTAAGCGTCCGACTTCAGCCAGGTCACGATCTCGCGGTCCGTGAGTTCGAGCCCCGCGTCGGGCTCTGGGCTGATGGCTCGGAGCCTGGAGCCTGTTTCCGATTCTGTGTCTCCCTCTCTCTCTGCCCCTCCCCCGTTCATGCTCTGTCTCTCTCTGTCCCCAAAAAATAAATAAACGTTAAAAAAAAAAATTAAAAAAAAAATTTTTTGTGTTGGTTGTTTATTTTGAGAGAGAGAGAGAGAGAGAGAGAGCGAGCATGAGAGCAGGGGAAGGGCAGAGAGAAAGGGAGAGACAGAATCCCAAGCAGGTTCTGCATCAGCACAGAGCCCAACATGGGGCTCCAACTCACGAACCGCCAGATCATGACCTGAGCCGAAACGAAGAGTCGGACACTTAACCCACTGAGCCAGCCAGGCGCCCTTCCCTGCATTTTAAAGAGCCCGAAATGAGGGGCGCCGGGGCCAACTCGGCTCTCCTGGTGAGACCCACAGCACAAAGCAGACCTTAAAGCTAGCTGGCCCTTCTGCAAAGCAGCTCTCCGGTGTCGTTGCACACACAGACACACAGACCTGGCACAGGACGGACAGTTTTACGTGGAGCTCTGCTCTGCACCAATCTCCTTACGGAAGTCGTTCAGACTGTCACAAAACCTCGTGTTCCCGCCCTGGGCATTTGTCTGAGGACGAGGGCAACTCCCTGCAACGGATTCTGGGGATGACCCGGCCTGCAGCCCCTCAGGGACGGGCAGGCTGGGAACAGAGCATTACCAAAACAGCCGAGGCTTGTGCACACCGTGGAAGTCAGGGTAGCGCGGCGGGAAGCGCGTGCTCTGTCTCCCGCACTTGGCACGGAGCCTGGTGCACGCAGGTCGCCAGTGAGTGAGCAAACGCGTGTCGTGTTGAAGGTGGAGTTGAAAGCCACTACTTGCCGCGGAC
The DNA here is from genome assembly GCF_014898765.1 of Herpailurus yagouaroundi. Lineage (NCBI taxonomy): Eukaryota > Metazoa > Chordata > Mammalia > Carnivora > Felidae > Herpailurus > Herpailurus yagouaroundi. Next base: position 13,777,363 of record NW_024412397.1, on the reverse strand, counting down.
AAGGAACTGCTGAGGAAGGCTAGCGAGCACGGGGCTTCCCACACGGGGCGTGCCCAGCTGGCCGATGGGAACACAGAAGGGGCCAGGGCACGTCCTGAGCGCCAGCCGCCAGGGAGGGCTGGAAAAGGCCCCCTGGGATGCCCCTCCCCTTGGCTGCGGGCCAGGAACGAGGAGGAGGAGAGGAGTAGAGGCGGTGTGTCTGCTCCTCCCGCTCCCCAGGTGAGGAAAGCGGGCCCTCCGTGGGAGCCTGTGTCCTGGGACAGGTCCCCGATCCCCCGAGGCCCCGTGCTCAGCTGCGCCCGCCGGCACCTCGGGGAGAGCTGAAGCAGCTGCGAGTTGCGAGGCTTTGCAAAGGCGGCAAGAATGAAACCAACTCCACAAAGGGCACCGAAGACAAAGGGGGCATCTGAATGGCTACGTGTGCAGCAGGAGTTCAGAGGGAGGGGACACCAGGCCATCATCCTCTGTGTGGGGGTGGGGAGCTCGGAAAAACGGGTCTGAGAACTCGACACGGGTATCTGGAATCGCGCAGTTGGAACAGTCACCGTTCGCTGGAGAGATTCCTCTGCTCTCTCTTTCCTCTCTCCTGTGCACTTTACACAGTGCGATTTATTTTAGCAAGAATAACCATACTCCCCTCTTACGGCCCGACTAGAAGCTTCTTTGGAAGGCAGCTTGCCACGGAGCGCTGACCCTCCACTCCACGGCGTAGAAGGCCTGCCCTTCAAACATGCGCTGTTCCGGGGACCACACAGGCACAAATATGTGGCAGCCAGAGCAGAAAAGAAAAAGGCACCTTGAAGAAATGGAACGGACCGGATCCTGGAGAGTTTGACTACGTCCCAATGGATGTTTTTGGGGATGGTGACACCAATCAGAACACACTTGTCCATCGTTGGTAAGATGGAAAGGCCAACATTGGCAGCGCCCATGCCAACCTTTCTCCTTTCCTTAGGATTAAGCATGTGACACCATCGTGGTGCCATTACCTTGACCACCAACACAGTCTCCTAACTTCTCGTGTTCAGAGTCTGTGCTCACTAAGCTACCTGTTAAGCTCATCTGGCTTCCCAAGAAAATCTACCCACAGAGGGACCGTGGGCTGGGGCAGGTAAGCGTCTGTATCTCCTTACAAATGAATATGCTGGCATTGGGGGCTGAACACCTGTCCAGTGGGCTGTTAGTGGGAGTCAGCCCCTACGAGATGGATTTGTCCTTGAGGAATGGATGCATCAGGTCTTTGTGCAGCCGCCATGAGGTTCACGCCCTCGGCCACGGTGAATCCAACAAGTAATGTCACCCTCAGAAGCCTCTTAGAGTCATACTCTTCAGCTTCCCGTGCCGGTAGCCCAACAAATCGTTGAAAGCCTTCCATGGCTGCTTCTTGAACTTACGCACTTTCCTCAAGTGAAGAGTAGATTCAGAAATGACCAGAGTTTTGCAGGGTGTGATTTCCACGGTGCAAGGAGCAGTGGGCATCGGTTTCACTCCCTAGTTACGTGGAACATTTCACAGCGGATATAAATTCTGAGCTGTTTATTCCTTCAGCCACCCCTGATTCTAATATAGTCAGACTGAATTCCAGTCAGAAGGCTTGCCCAGTGTGAGAGATGTCTGCTCTTAAAGAACAAAGGATTTAGTTGGGGAGATATATACATGAAACGATCAAGCATAGTCAATGACACAAATAAAAACATAGCCCAAGCGGATAAAGGAATCAGCCAGAATTGAGTGGAGTCAGCTTAGTGTCATGATAAAAAGGACGGGTCTGGAAGTCAAATAGACCCGGATTCTAATGCTCGCCTGTTTGTGACTTTGTAAGGTACAGGTGAGGCTCAGCAGGGTGGGAACAAAGTGCCTGACGCATGGGAGGTGCTGGAGAAATGGTCACTAAGAAATCTCCATGCAGCAGGGGAAAGGGGAGGACACTTTATGCTCACTCTGTATCAGGCACTATTCTCAGTGCCTTATCGCATTAGCTCATTTCACGTGGCAGGAGGTAGGTACCATTATTAACTCCATTTACTGATGAGCAAAGCAAGGCCCAGAGGAGTTAAGTAATTTGCCCAAGGTCAACACAGCTAATACGTGAGAGCTGGGATTTAAATCCAGGCAATGTGGGCCCCGAGTCTGGGACGTTAACCACTTTCCAGTCTTTTCTCATTACATATGCCACACACACCTCTTTGAGTCCTACTCATTACCGGACAGAATTGTCAAAATGCCTTAGATATTTGGGATGAATATTGAAAATATTATAAATCCCTTGCTTGTAGGGAGTGGCTGTTTGGTGCGATCTCTGTGGATCGCTCCGTGACCTCTCCAAGACAGTGATGTGTACGGACTATTTCTGTCTCAGTTAATATACGGCACCGTATAAACACTGACTCAACCAGAGAGCCTGGACAATAAATTATCACCATCCCAAGTGCTAAAATAGCACTTGATTTTCTCTCTGCCCGAGCATGCTATCTATTTATATTTTGCTTACTTCTGTGGCATTCACAGTGCTTTATACACATTTCATCATTGCTACACTTCTGTCAATTTATTGTCTCTTATATACACATGTGACTAATGTACCCAACAACACTTAATATCACTACAGGGTTCTCAGTTTTCAACTAGCTTTTTTATCTAAGGGATTTACCGACTGCATTTAACTTATAATTGGTGGAAATTTGCCGACAATTAGAAGAATAGCATTTTACTGTTTCTTTTGTAACTAAATTCATTTTGTATATGATACGATCATTCTTGTCCCTAGATAGTAACCATGTATTATTTTTTATCCTTTACAATTCCATTTATGGCTGACCTTGAATCGGAATAGATCTGTTATTTTTTTTTTCAAGTTTACTTATTTATTTTGAGAGAGAGAGAGGCAAAGGAGGGGCAGAGAAAGAGGGAGAGAGAGAGAGAATCTCAAGCAGGCTCCACCCTGTCAGCCCAGAGCCCCATGTGCAGCTCGAGCTCATGAACCCTGAGATCAGGACCTGAGCTGAAATCAAGAGTCAGACGCTTAACCGACTGAGCCACACGGGTGCCCCTAGATGTGTTATTTTAAAACTACAAATACAGTTGCCTTTTCTCCTCAGTTGACTTTCTGAAGTCCAATATATACATACGTCTTATTTTTTCAGGTGGATGAGTGCAGGGACACAGATGCATTTTCAAATTTGGTCTTCACCTTTTCGGTTTTCGTATTCATGGGCAAAAAATAAATTTAGATGATGAGACGGAGTAAGGAAAAGAACCCCAGAGAAAGATTTCCTTGACCAGCTGGAGGACAGATGAGAGCCCCAAATTCTGGCGTGCATAAACTGGAAAACCAGGTGTGTGCGTTGTCAGGAGTTAACAGAACTTAAGATTTAGAAGCAGGCCTTAGTGCCGAATGTATAAAGAGAAATGGAGCGAGGGTTGTCATCTGATGTTTCTGTCAGTGACACATAAAAATAGCCCAAATGCTTATTAGCCTAAGGCCGGGGGCATTCTGTTTCCTTTTGTCTCCCCTCATGTGAATATCCGTCCTTGTTACTGAAAACAGAAACTCCAGCCTTAAGCATTTCCCGGCTTCAAGATAAGGATATTATGCCACAGTCCCTGTCCAAGAACCAGCAGTTACTTCCTTCCACAGGAGCCCCTGAAGTTTTCCACCTTGCCCAGGCGTGTCACCTGCCAGGGTGAATTTACGAAGAAGGGAAGGTATGACCAGACACGAAGATGACTCCTAAATGCCCTCAGGATCAACGATGGTGTTGGAGGAATGTTTAGAAACGAAGTCATTTATTCTGGGCGGTTTTGTGCCATGATATCGAGAGCCCTTAACAAGGTCCAGGAACCAATCCGTAGTCAAGATCCTCATTCACAAGAGAAGGCCAGGCACGGAGTTCTCTTTTACCTCTGGACATCAGCACATTCTGTTCTCTCGCCGCAGATAACCGGGCACTTCAAATCCTCTTCTTTCAGGACTTCGTTCCCATTTCTTCTAAAAAGCTTTTCCCAAAATTGGGTCAGATTCCCTATTCCGGGGGCATGGTCCCACGGCTATGCCAATCCCACTTACCTTACAAGGTTGCAAAATGCCAGCAGCCCCTGAAGACCAGGTCCCAGGAAAGAGTTGAATGGGAGAATGGGTGGAGGGTGGCAGGAAAGCAAGAATGGGGATGGGGGCTTGGAAGGGCCTGTCTAGGACTGTTACCGTGACTTCTACATGGCCACCCTGGGTGGACCCTATGGAGCTGTGGAAATCTTGTAAATCAAAACCAGGCCAAGCCTAAAATTAGTTCAACTAATAGAAATTACATTACTTGAATGTTTCCAAAGCAGGTTTTGCTTTGTTATTTTTCTTTGTTCTTCATCTCAAGAAAATAAACAACGGTATGGCGTTCAAACATGAATCAGGCCCGGCCCTGAAGGCTGGAGCGGTTTTCAGATGGCAGGTGGCATGTCCCACTTGGCCCTGCTCATGGAGGGCTGGCGTTTACCCGATGGAAATATCAGCAGAACCAAATGAGCTTGGGAAGTTTCCATTAGCTTCATAGCTATAGGGTCAGAGCTCAGACAAATGTGAAGCAAGGAATAAATAATCACAATGGTGAGTGAAATGTGCTCGAAAGCAAGATGATAACGAACGATTAAAGCATGTTTGCTGTTATATCTTTTTCCAAAATTATCTGTTTCAACAGCAAAACAGACGCTCAGAAATTAATTCACCAGTGCCATGTCTCAGGCAGAACGACATATGGAAATAGCACGGTCTTTGGCGTTAGGCCGGGCTTGAGGGCTAGCTCCCAAACTTCCTTGGCTACGCAACTTTGGCAAGTTACGTAAGTTGGTCCAGCCTCCACTTCTTCATCGTCTGTCGGGGTTTTGTGAGGTTTACAGAACATATAATACAAGTGTTCAGCTCCTGGTTCAATAATAACGACTACTGCGATCGCCATTATCTTTAACACCATTGGAGAAACAGTAAAAACATCAATTTGGAAATTATGAACGACCCTAGGCTGGACTGAAGTTTAATTGCTTATGTGATATGCATAACGGTCTGAATAAGCAAATCAGGATGCAAACTAGAAAGTAGCTGACAAACAGAAGACAGCAAACTTTCAAGCATTTTAATAACACCCGTTTTACTATTAACAATATGGGTATGTGCAATAATCTTTAAAAAAATTTTTTTTTGATGTTTATTTACTTATGTTTGAGAGAGACAGAGCGCAAGCCGGGGAGGGGCAGACAGAGAGAGGGAGACACAGAATCCGAACCAGGTTCCAGGCTCTGAGCTGTCAGCATAGAGCCTGACGTGGGGCTTGAACCCATGAACCGTGAGATCATGACCTGAGCCAAAGTCGGACGCTTAACCAACTGAGCCACCAGGTGCCCCTAACTAATTTCAATTTGTATTACTTTGTCATAATTATTAATTTTATTTTACTAATTTTAATTACTTTTAATTTTAATTTACTTTATAATACTCCATAATTAGTAAATTATATCATATTAACAGGACAGTATATTTTATATCCTTCCAAAAAATGCTATGCTTATACAGCACACTCTCCATACAGACTTCAACTTTTCCACTCTACGCTAATCTCACGCATCTTTTTATGTCAGTTCATAAACATCCACCGCGGTTTTTAGCAGCTATATTTAATTTCATAATACCAATTTACCATCATTTAGCCAGGCCCCTGCACAGATATTTCTTTTTCTTCCTCAGTTTGTTTGTTTTATGCTTTTGCTGCAAAAACAAAATAAATAACACTATGATGGATGTCCTTCCATATACATGGGAAAACCCCTAGAAGTGAGATTGCTGAGTCAAAGCGCACACAAACTCAGTATTTTCAAAACTGAGGTCAAACTGCCCTCCAAAAAAATTCACCAAAATATACCTTCCTTTAATGGCGTGTGAAAAAACAAAAACAGAAAAACCCCTGACTGTTTTACACTTGCTTCCCCTAACTCTCGCTCTTTCTAGACATGACCCCGAGAAGAAGGTACAACCTGAAGTCATCATAGTAACTGATTTAAATATTTACCCTTTGATATTTACCCTTAATTCATGACAGTTTCTTGCAGGTCTCATCTGGAAATGCTTCCTTTAGAAATGTAAACAACACTGGAGGTCTAAAAGTTTCTGTTCCTCCTAGCTTAGGTGTATCAAGTCCCTCCTGTCAAGGAGGGGGCCAGGAAGAGCTCTCCAGCCCCCAAAAGTAAAAAGCAACAATCAAGTTAAAACAACAATCAACCAAAACAATTCACAGATAAATGCATCCAGGGTTGCATTTACTCAAGGTTTCTCCGCGTGAGGCTCAGCGCTAGGTATTTCACAGACATGATCTCGCTTTAGGGTCTGTGTATTTGCGGGCACTTACGAGCCCAATAAAGGCCTCCCAGGTTGCCCGATGAGACCTGGGAAAACGGCTGTCCTTCACCTCTGGTGACAGCCGTGAAGATATCAAAGCCCCGCACCCCCACCACGTCCCACTCGCCCAGCCCCCTCCCCCAACTCTCCCCCAGGGAAACGCGGTACCCCTTTGAGCCAGCATAGGCTGGCCACCTGTTGGCCCCAAATCCCCATAACTGCTGTTCCTCTTGCTGACCCGAAGCTTGGGGAGATGCTGAAGTGTCTTCTGATCATTGAAAGAGACAAACATGAGTTTGACGCAGTTTGGGTGTTACGTGTACTCTGTTCTATCTGAATTCTATAAACACTGGTCATGGAGAAGTGGTCTTTTAGATAACCTCCGGGTAAAATAGAACGGCGAATGAACCAGAACGCCTCACTCTTCTAGCTAACCGGGGAATCCACGGTACTCAAGTATTTCACTCCTGCTGTCAAACTGAGCAAAAGAATAGATGCCCCCCCTCCCAAGGTAAAAAAATGAGACAAGACCATTTCCCTAGCCAGAATCCAGCATGGCTCTGTCACACACACACACACTGACAAATGATCTCCCAGGGAGCAGCCACATCACTGAGGTTAGACCCAAAAAGTAATTGGTTTGGAATGCAGAGCTTGACTAAATGACTTAAGGCCACAGTATATTCTCTAATACATTTAAAACTTTTTTCCTGAAAGTTTCCCAAAATTCAGTTGTGTTTTTTTTTTACATTTATTCATTTTTTGAGAGACAGAGACAGAGCACGAGCAGGGGAGGGGCAGAGAGAAAGGGAGACACAGAACCAGAAGCAGGCTCCAGGCTCTGAGCTGTCAGCACAGAGCCTGACGCGGGGCTCGAACCCACAAACCGCGAGATCATGACCCGAGCCGAAGTCGGACGCTCAACCGACTGAGCCACCCAAGCGCCCCTCAAAAATCAGGCTTTTGAAAATGAATTTACATTTTCTCCTCCAATTAACAAGACTGCCCCCTCCCCCCAAGCACGGAGACATGCTCCATGAAGTATCAGAAGCTGGACACCAACAGCATTGTGGGACTTAGCAGAGCTCACCTTTCAGACAGCAGGCCCACCACCATCACACCCCCACTCTGCTGCCTGTGAGGGAAGGAGGGATTCTCCAGACTCCCTTTCTGAAGGTCAAGTCCCCGGTAATGGTTTCTGAGCCCCAGAAGCCAGGGGGCTGCCCCAGAAAATGAAACCACTTTGAGAATCTTTATTTTAGTAACTATAAATCCCCTTGGTCTATTGACAGGCCTATCTTCCACCGAATTCCACTTTCTAGCCAGAAAAATTTTAGTGACATTCCAGCACATTCAGAAACAGGTCATTTGTATTCAATAGTGTCACTAACCTACTCAAATGAAAAAGTGCTTTTTGTGTGTGTGAAATACATCAAACTCTATTTAGGTATCTGAGGCAGGTTTCTGTGAAATCACTTGCTGTGGGTATCCGTGCACAGCAGCTGCTTACTGAAGAAAGGAAGCCAGCCTTGGAGTTCAGGATAAGCCCTAAAGGTTTCTGGAGATTCCGAAATCAGTGCCAGAGAGTAATAAGCCTGTAAGACAGTTAGCTTGCAAAGGTTGTAAGAGCGGTGCACTGGGATCCCCTTAGGACAGGCTGTTGTATGTGATTAATTAATCACTGACCAATCGGAAATTGCTAAATATTGAAGTGAAATGGGAAATTAAAAAAGAAAAAATTAAAAAAAGAAAAAAAAGCCCTGGGGCGCCTGGATGGCTCAGTAGGTTAAGCGTCTGACTTTGGCTCAGGTCATAATCTCACGGTTCGTGAGTTCTAGCCCCTCATCAGGCTCTCTGCTCTCAGCATAGAGCCTGCTTCGGGTCCTCTGTGCCCCTCTCTCTTTGCTCCTCCCCCACTCTCTCTTGCTCCCTCTCTCTCAAAAATAAATAAACATTAAAAGAAAAAAAAAGACCTGGCTTTTCTTTCTTTCGAATTATTAAAAAATAACCTAAAAGTATAACGTGTGGCACATAAATCACCCACAATTTGGGCGCCTCCTTCCTTTGCGTGACAGCATGTGTATTCAACTACTCTGCACTCAGTGTTCCAGGGGCTGGGGCTGTTGTGGCAAATAAGCCAGGCATGGTCCCTGCTTTCATGGAGCTCGAAGAATACACACACAGAGCACAGTTATCTAGAAGAGTGAGGTGTTCTGGTTAATATGAATATGCACAGGATGAAAATATCCGACAAACTAAAGTGGGGTGACGGGAGAGGCAAAGACTGGGGGAGCTTCTGTGAGGGAGTGACCTTTAAATATTTGAAAGGCAGGAAGGAGGGGCCCTGGGACAATCAGGAGGAGTGCGATCCGGGTAGAGGTCACAGGCAGCAGAAGGACCCGAGAGCGGGGGAGCTTGCTGTGTATGAAGATCAGGAATCCAGCCCGCATGGCCGGCGAGCAACGGGTAGGCGGTAACAGATGATCTGGAGAGCTGTGAAGGGATCAGGCCGGGAAAGACTTTGGAAAGGAGTGTGGATCCTGGCTGAAGCGTGATGGGAAATAATTCAGGTGATAAGGTAGATGGAAACACGGTCTTCTGCAAAGACCCCAAACTAGAGAGATGACCGAAGACGGTGGGGGGGAAGAGGTAGCTGAAGTTCCCGACAGCCCTCAGTGAGGCTCGGAGAAGCTCTGATGGCAGCTGGGTTCTTGGAATGACATCAGCATGTGACACCACAACCACAGCACACACCATTACATCAGCACTTGTTTGGTCAAGACAGAAGTCAGCAAAAGGCCTTCTCCCTTGACCGTGCCCCAGCTTCCACACTTAATCCAGCCTCTTACTCCTCCCCAGAAACACCATCCTGGTCTACTCTCTGTGTTTAGAGACATCAAAGGCTTTGGGTCCCCAAGCACCGGCAGATTCCATACTTCTCTGTTAACTCATTTTGGGGACAAAAAATACAGGGAACTATCTTTGACATGCTTAATGTGTTTCATCAAAGAAACAAGGTTAATCAATTCTGCAGCCATACATGGGTATGTTTCATGATACCAAGAGCAAAACTCCCAAATATCAGCACCCCGTGATGAATGTCACACTCAACCATTAAAGACTTATTTTTAGCAAAGTCAACCACTAAGTTCTGAGCCAAATGAAAGGTCATGTGTTATCTGAGAAGCACATGGTACTGTGGTCATCAAATAGCTAATCTGGGGTGAGGTGTCCATGGAAGATGCTTGTTATGAAAGCAGAGAGTACTAGAGTGAGTTCTGTTATTCAGAAACAGAAATAAATTGATACAAATGGTAAAGAGAGCACGGGCTTAACAACTAAATTTCAAATGACATTTCCAATGAGTCCAATGAAATGACATTTCTTGATATTTATTATTAACATTGACCAAAAAAAAATGTGCCCTAAGATTTCTCAACCTATTTTTCTTTGAGGGCATCATGGCCATACATCAAAGACGTGGTTCTAAAAGCATATGATCACATCTAGAATGGTGCTGAAGACACCAGAGGAGATTTATTTCCTTACTAGCATGACCTTGAACAAGACAGATTACATTCCTAAGCCTTGGCTCCTCATCTGTAAAAAATAATGATAATCATATTCATCTTCCATAGGGTTGTTGTGATGAAGGTAGGAGATAAAGCATCCAACACAGCACATGACAAAGCCAGAGACGTCCAATAAATGTCAGTTCGCTTTTCCTGTAGCTTTCTGCTCCCACGGCAATCCAAACTTACAGCAAGCTAAGAGTTTTCCTTTTTGCATACATTTTTAGCACCATCCAATGGCTTTATATGCCACAAAGGATTGGAATTTTTGCCTGTTCACAGCTGACGCTTCAGAACCCTGACAAGTCCCGGTTCTAGAGTCCATGCTCAATAAGTAATTATTGAATAGATGACTCGGAGGTTATAGTGACATGAGGCTGAATGTGAAGGTCAATCTTCATAGCTGAATTGCCCACATTTTGGGGGGAACAGATATATTCAGAATGCGTTCAGATAATCAACTTAGACATGCAGCCATCACACAAAATAAAGGATCAAAATCATCTATTAAAGACAGCAGTGGCTTCAACTATACATTTTGGTACTTTAGCTTCAAATAAAGCATTAGTGGGAAAAGTCTGGCCCCAAGGGCTTATGGCTCAGCAGGAGGTCAATGGTCCCCAGGAAAGTGGGAACTTAAGACTTGGCCTTGAACTCAACTTCGGCTCGCTGAGGGTCAGCCCGAGGAGGTCCTGATGCCTGCAAGGCCACCTCTCAGTCATCACCCCTCCGGGGCTGGGGCTGCCCCAACATCAGAGTTGTTGGGAATTGGCCAGAGTTAGGGTTAGGGTTAGAAGAAAACATCATGCTGGGGAACAGGAACCCACTTTGGTCCGAAAGCTAGGGAATCAGGAGTCGGCTGTGCCACTGACAAGCCGTATGGCTTTGGGGAAAGACGTCTCATATCTGCCTACGCACACTTCGCTTTCACCATGTTTAAATGATCGCCATTGACCTCATTTATCTCTCAGAGTTCAAAAGCCCCATGCCTGGGCTACGGCAGCCCCAGCCACTATCCATCCACACGGCCTTGCTGTTGTGAAAAATTACATGTATGGAAACCGCACATGATAATCGCGGGAGAAAACAAGGAAGAGAAATTCACTCCTTTACCTTCTTTTCAAGAAGTACGGTTCACAATTGCTCACATCTGGCATGCCTCAATGGTAATCATTTGCAAGTTTCAAAAATGTTGAACCTTGAAAGTGAAATAAGGGGCTTTATCTTCAAAAGGGAAATTAAAGACCTGTAGCAGACCACTTGGGACCTTTTTATTACACCTGGATAATGGCAGGTATGATTACTCTATGCAGCAGCGTGTTCTTATGAATAGGCTAACACATACCCTTAGGCTGTAAAATAGTGCTTTAGGATATAACACGGTGATTCAGATACAAAATAAAATAACTGTTTGTATGGTCCTTTTTAATGAAAAGTCTAAAAACACGCCTATTTAACAAACTTCTATTTTTATAGAGCCTGCCGTGAGAAAGCCTGCTTAAAAAAAAAAAAAAAAAATCTAACTATGGGTGGTCTCACAGCTAGAAGTGGCACAAGAATCCTTTGTCAGACCATGGTCTTAATTTTGGGTATGGAAAATGTGGTCACCATAATTATAAGCCACAGAAAGCAGAGAGTTTTAAAAATTCTGTGCAGGAGAGAAGTAATAATTCGTTAGCATTCAATAAAACTGTAATTTTACCAGCTTTTAGGTATGTAGTAATCAACATTAAAATTATAGCACTTGACAATTTTCTATTTTACCTCGTGGCTATTTGTTGAAGTGTCTCATTTCCTTGACGAGACTTCACGTTCCTTGAGTACAAATGCTGTGTTACCCTTACCCCTGTAGCCTCACCCCACCTGATACGTGGTTTGTTTTTTGTGTTCAATGAACCACAAAGAATGTTTCAAGAACAACCTCAGGAAAATCAGGCAAGAAATAATTCAGGGGAAGAGGAAATCAATGTGTAACTTGTTTAAAAAGCTATTCTCTTAGGCTTAAAGATATTTCAGATATCTAACTTTAAAAGGTTCGGCTATGGAAAAAGGTCATTTACACAGGTTTTGCAATGGGATTTAACCAAGAAAAGCATCAATAGTAATTAAGTTTTGATAAAGGAGGCGGGGGGAAGTTTAGTGGTATAATTTAGTCACTTGGTTACTAAAACCTTTTCCCTGATTGAAAGGCATCGTTAGGGATTGAATGACACACTTTGGAGGAGACATAACGTGATCACTTCTCCCTCTAGATGGTCTTTTTTGGGTCTTGAAATGAAAAGATCAAAGCCAAGTGAGCCCATGGAAAATTAATGAGAGATGAGCATTGCACGCAGTTAATATGCTTAGTTAACTCAGGCAGCAAGAAAGAACTATGCAGGCCTTTACACACAGGATAAAACACAAATGCCCTTCCAGAAAGCTGGCCAGACATGAACCTGATGCTTCCTACCCTGGATGCATTATAGGTACGGGCTCCTTGGGGCTTGGCTTTCTTACATTTCTCGGATTTAATTCCACATTGCAACCTCCTTTTCCTCTTCATTAATATATGTGTTTCATCATTAATATAAATCCCCAAATTTCAGCACCTAAATCAGCCTCCACCTCACAACAAAAAGCAATTCTTTTTCAAATCTTGTTTATTTAGAAAAACTTTTTTAATGTTTGTTTTATTTTTGAGACAGAGAGACAGAGTGTAAGCGGGGGAGGAGCAGGGAGAGAGAGGGAGACACCGAATCTGAAGCAGGCTCCAGGCTTGAGCTGTCAAACAGAGCCCAACGTGGGGCTAGAACCCACAGAACTGTGAGATCACAACCTGAGCCGAAATTGGATGCTTCACTGACTGAGCCACCCGGGCGTCCCTCAAATCTATCTTCTTTAGGCGTTGCTATCTCTTACGATAGAAAATAGGATGACTCTTGGGGAGCCTGGGTGGCTCAGTCCGCTAAGCATCTGACTCTTGATTTCGACTCAGGTTGTGATCTCATGGTTTGTGAGTTCGAGCCCTGTGTCAGGCTCTGTGCTGACAGCTCGGAGCCTGGAGCCTGCTTCAGACTGTGTGTGTCCCCCTCTTTCTCTGCCCCTCCCTCGGTCTCTCTCTCTCTGTCTGTCTTTCTCTCTCAAAAATAAATAAACATTACAAAAATGAAAATACATAAACTTTAAAAAAAGAAAATAGGATGATTATAAATGCAGGTGAGGAAAAGTAATTTTTTTCCAAAATAGCCACAAATACGATGGCTTGGTGACATGTGGCTGCCAAGTTCATATGTGAAGTAGATTTTAATGTGTATTTAAGGGCTCAGCTTCTCCTGGGGATGCTGCAGCGACAAACGGCCTGGCTCAAGGCTCAGCCCGCGCCTTCAGAGCTGGGTCACTGTTGACAGGTCGTTCGCGTTTCTGAGCTTTGGTTTTCTTGTCCGAAAATGAGGAACAAGTCTCATACCTGCTAGTGGTTTTCAGGACTCAGACGGTGCAAGGTAAGCGTTTAACACAGTGTCTGTCACATGGTGAGAACCCACTCTCTAGGGGCTATTTCTGTCATCGTCTGCTGCTGCAATCTGTCCCGTTCCAAGCGTGCAGGATGCAACCGAATGCCAAAGCGTTCCCGCATTTTCCATGAAGTTCCGCAGGGGCGCTGCCTCAGAGGACTGGTGCCTGCGAGGTGGAGCTCACCCCCAGAGTGGGCCTTTGGCTGGCTCACATCTGGTAAAGCAGGGCAAGCGGGGGTGAGGGGGGGCAGAGGGGGGTTGGAGGAGAAGATGGGGGGAGCAGGAGGGGGAAGGGGAGAGGCAAGCTTTCATAAGGTAATGCAACATTCAACCTTGCCTTCCCCAAGGAGCACCAAATATTTCACGTTCAAATGAAAACCATTAGGAGGCAGACGTGGAGAAATGCCATGCGTAGCCTGTGAGATAGCCTTCTTCGTAGGGGGCAAAAAAGGAATACAAACAAGCAAGAGGCTCAGGTTAACTTGTTCAGCCTTCCTCGGCCTGGTGTGGGATTTTCTCCATGGGAAATGTCTCTGTTTTTTACTATTGGGGCACGAGGAGGATTTTATTTGAGCTCTTCAGGGTATTTGGTCTTTATTTTGTAAGAAAGTAGTTGTATTTGCTTTAACAACAAAGCGAAATAGTTTCAGGACGAGGAAAAGAGAACCAGGATCCTGAAGGAAGGAGGTTTCGCCTGACAGTGCTAGGTACCCGCACACACACACTTACACACACACACAGACACACATACATAGAGACTCAACACAAGCACACTAGACACACAAAGACACACACCCATGCACACGCACTTCCCAGCTAGGCTCATCCGACCTCTTCCGCGGTGGGAGTGGCAGAATCTTCTCTCCCCTCCACTTTTTGTCAAGAAAACCCTGACATTTCCAACCGTGCATGGGTGAAATATGAGAGTAAGAACCAAAACCAAAACAATAACAAAACAACCCTACCGAGAGAGAGAGAGAGAGAGAGAGAGAGAGAGAAAGAGAAAAAGAGAGAGAGAGAGAGAGAGAGGAACCATCTTCTCAAGCAAGGTGGTCTCCAGTGAAATTTTCAAGAACCATTTCAAAATCTTTACTGTTCGAGAAGCATGTATCTCACTGTTTGCAGACATGTTCCTGTTTTGTTTGGGTTTATTTTTGCCTGCGTTCTGCAGGAAGCCTCACAGATACGACAGGGTGATTTAATTCTGTACAAACCTCGCCTCCCTAAATTCTTAGAACGTAGATAGATACCACTGCCGGTATTCTTAGAGTTACACAGCCTCCCACACCAGCTAGAGCAAAGTAGAACCCACATTTCACTGGAATCCCTACTTTTAGTTACTTGCAGGTTTTTCTTCACTCCACACAGGAAACCAAAGAGGAGGCACTGTTGCAGACGCTGATAAATGGGCTTCTCGAACGTTCTCAGTGGCTGGCAGGACAAGAACTAACTTCTACCCAAAAAGGCAGCGATGACTTATCCCTTACACCTTGTAGAGGACAGTGAGAGTCTAGACGCTCTTCTGTCACGTGTCAGAATCTAGTTATGACAACAGACGCCATCAGACGCATCTGTGGAAGGGCTCGCAAAAGTCTCTTCCCTCCATCCCGGGTGGCGAGATGGTCATGAGCCAAAGATGAGACAGAAGTGACAGCGGACCATGTGACAGGAGACAAACGGAGCCATGAAAGAAAGGGTGGCATTCCCACAGAGCAGCGGAACGTGCCGAGCCCTAAGCCCGTCAGGCGGGGTGTTGAGAGCAAGTCAGGTGCCTCTGCGTGGTGTGGGCAGGGAGCAGGTGACCCTCAAGAGGAATCAGGTGTAAGATCGGACCCTGTCTCCCTAGTGACTTCTGCTCCTGCTGCCGCACTGACATCCAGGTCACCCAAGTGCACTGAAAGACCACTCTCAGCCTCGGGCTGAAGCTTCCCTACCAGGCGATCCGCGCCTTGAGCGTTTAACGCATCACAGTAAGAAAGTCCAATTTCTTCATCCGATGCTGACATTTAAGACCTTCTGTGTGATGGCTCAAATGTCTTAAAACCCAGATTCCTGAAAGTCTTTCAGAAGACACTAACCATTTGTCTTCACAGACCCCCCTTTTCCTGTCACCCCCAACAGAATGTCCCTGGGGTGATCACCTAAGGTTAATAAGTAAATTAAGGGGATGATTCCATGCGAATTTACTGAATGACTGGTTTTTAACGTTTATTTTTTTTTTAATTTTTTTTTCAACGTTTTATTTATTTTTGGGACAGAGAGAGACAGAGCATGAACGGGGGAGGGGCAGAGAGAGGGAGACACAGAATCGGAAACAGGCTCCAGGCTCTGAGCCATCAGCCCAGAGCCCGACGCGGGGCTCGAACTCACGGACCGCGAGATCGTGACCTGGCTGAAGTCGGATGCTTAACCGACTGCGCCACCCAGGCGCCCCAATGACTGGTTTTTAAATAAGTTTCTTTAAAAAGGAAATCAGTGCATTCATTCACTCACTTAACATTCGTTAGAATATCGGCAGCACGGTTCTGTGACAGGTAACAACACTAATATTTAGAACACCTGCTCTGCCACTAACCAGGAGAACGACCTGAGGCCACTGACCTAACCTTCCTGTGCCTCAGTTTACAAATCTCTAAAATGGTGAGGCCTGGACAAGATGGTTTCTTTCTTTTTTTTTTTCAATTTTTTTTTTTAATGTTTGTTTATTTTTGAGAAAGAGACGGAGACAGAGCGTGAGTGGGGGAGGGGCAGAAAGAGAGGGAGACCGAGAATCCGAAGCAGGCTCCAGGCTCCGTGCTGTCAGCGCAGAGCCCGGTGTGGGGCTTGAACTCACAAGCTGTGAGATCATGACCTATGGTGAAGTCGGGTGCTTAACCGACTGAGCCACCCAGGTGCCCCTGGACAAGATGGCTTCCTAGGTCTACCTTAAGCCTTAGCATTTTGGGAGCACACACTGGTGTGGCTTCTGCTCTGTGAAAGACACCCCGCTGGATGCTACAAAGGAGACAGACGTGCAAAGGCACGGGGGCCCGACCTCATCCTGTTTATGGGGTCACTGCTTGGCTATCTTTCCAAACGTCCAGCGTAAGTTATGTTGACCAGGCATCACACTTCCAACCTTTTTGAAAAGGAATGCCTCCCTTCGATGCTTACCAATTCTCAGTCAAAGGGGGTCCGCTCCTGTCCCCCCAGGCTCGGCCTGAGCATCCCTGCATTGACCTGTACCTCACATTTCTTCCTCAGCCTGCTTTTCAGGGCACCTGCACCATCGGGAGCTCTAACCTAGTACTGACCTTGGCCTGAGCTGCCATGTTTCAGGAATTCTAGAATGTGAGGTGGTTCCTGGTCCGTGCAGCCTGCCCCGCTACCCCAAGTGTATCCTTCCTCTTCTCTCCTCCCTCAAGAACAAGCGTCCTGGCCCACAGCCCGCAGCCTGGGGACGAGAGACCTGTTTTAAAATCTGTGCATGTCGAACCTGTCAACATCCAGGCTCAGGCAAACAGGCTGCCCTTGGGCAGAACAGCTTTGCTTATCAATCATGCTTCAGGGAAGTGGGTGGTTGTACGTGGGGCCCACTTTGCCGTGACCGAGCCCCTATGAAAATGTCTGAGTGTGAATGAAAAGAAGAAAAACAGTCTACTTTCCATGTCCGCGGCAGGAGGGCCAAGACCAGGTTTTATTTAAAAATAACTCCTCTTTCCTGAAGGCTGAAAGCTAGCATATGGGCTTAAATCTTTCAAGATTTACTACTGACTAAGATCAGGAACGGAGCTCTCAACGTGGACAGAGATCTCACCTGCAAAAGAGGACAGCACTTCAGGGATGCTCTCCAAGGACTCAGACATGAGAAACAAACTATTTCTAAGTTTTAAAAAAGTGGCTCTCGAGAAGGTACCATTTGTGAGTGTGATGTACCACCATGGCAATTAGCAACCGGAGCAGTTTAGTGTCAAGCAAGGCTAAGCTAAGATATGACACACAAGTCCCTACGGAATGAGAGGCACTTGATGGGAAAAAGTCAAGTCTGTTGTCACAGGGCTGGGTATATATCCTGGCTATAACCCACTGGTTGGGATAAGTCACGTAACTTGGCTAAGTCTTAAGAAATACACACACAGGGGCACCCGGGTGGCTTAGTCGGTTGAGTGTCTGACTTCGGCTCAGGTCACGATCTTGCTATTTGCGAGTTCAAGCCCTACATGGGGCTCTGTGCTGTCAGCACAGAGTCTGCTTTAGATCTTCTGTCTCCTTCGCTCTCTGCCCCTCCTCTGTTTGCTCTCTCTCTCTCTCTCTCAAAAATAAACAAACATTAAAAAATACTCATATAATACACCTATTTTATATATACATAATGGGGCCAATTATACCCTCAACTCATAGAATTATCGTGAGATACTAAAAACAAACCGTCTCTGTATCGTAAACACAACAGCAATGTAAAGCATGGTCAAAACAGACCTATTAATTCAAATACATGTTACTTTATTCAAAACTATCTGATTTCTAGTGTAGCTTTCATCTTTTTTTGCTATTTTAGGAATGAGTTTCTAATTAATTCAGTTTATATGCATTTCCTATCCAAAGTCTGTTCACATTTTCAAAGCTCTTGCACAAGTGAAGGAAGGAAGGGCACAAGCTTAAAATAACCAGAGAAATAGCACCACAGAAATAGAGTAGGTAGATCACTGAAAAAGCATTTACCCTTTGCCCCAGCAACACACTTCTGGAAATTTATCCTACTCGTGTATGAATTGAAAAATGGACACGGCAGTCAATTGGGGCATTTGTAATACCAAAAGACTGGAGATAACCATGTGCCCATCAATAGGGTGGTTATGAGACGTGCGGAGGTGACAGAAACACGGTGACCTCCAACGAATCCCTCCTCGAGGTGTTCCCTCCCTTGTGTAGGTCCTTCCCATGTTGGCTCTGGGCTTGGCCCTATGAGCTGCTTTGGTAATGGAACATCAGCATATGAGATACAGGCAGAGGCTTAACAAGGCCCTGTTGCAGGGGGCATAAAGCCTCTCTGCTTTTCGAATCCGGTCCCCACGTTTAGAAACCTGGGCTAGTCCAGCTCGCCCAGCTGGCGGTCAAAATCTACCAGCAACATGTGAGTGAAGCCATCTTGGGCCATCTAGCCTGTCGAGTTGCCAGATGATCTCATCCATTTGAGTAAACCCATGCAAAACCAGAAGAAAAACCGCCCAGCTGACTCCAAACAGCCTCCCCGTGAAGTTGTGAATAAATAAAACCATCGTTGTTTTAAGCCACTAAGCTATGGAGCAGCCTGTTATGCAGCGACACATAACCGATATACCGTGGTATCTCCAAAACGATGGAAAACTATGAAGGTAGTGTCCTACCAAAGAAGAAAGAAAAAAGGATACACTCTATGTACTGATATATGAAGGTCTCTAAGATACACTGTTAAATTCACAGGTCAAGTGAAGAGCAAGGCAAAAAGTAGGCTGCCTTTTGTGTAAGAAAGAGGGAAAATTTAAATATATATATAATTATCTTGCATGAAGAGACACATACTCAGGGAATTAACATACATAGATACCTGTTTCAATCGAGTCAGAGGGTAGTGAGTTGGCAGACGGGGACAGAGGTGGCAGTGAAACTTGTCAATAAATCCCTTGCTAAATTATTTCAGTATATAAACCATGTGAATTATTACCTAGTCAGAAATCATTTTTTAAGTGAAAAACCAGGCTAATAGACAGACGATTGGAAGGACAAAGCTTGCCAAAGTAGTATTTCAAATTGATTATTATAATTTTACCGTGATTCTCTATAATGGCCTTCCTTTGAACCAGAGTAATCCTTTCTTTGTCCTACATACAGCTATCTGCACACACATTTTTTCTTCCCTACCAGACTGCAGGTGCCTTGAAAGCAGGGACCATGTCTTACACATTTTGTTTCTTCTGCAACTTGCAAGCAGGGCGTAGGGCACAGAGTAAGTGCTCAGTAAATGGTTGCTGAGCCAAAGAAATACGTAAACACATTCTGACAATACTAAAAATGTCCACCGTTAATGCTGGTGAGTTCCAATCAGATCTTCAACAGCCTAACTTCTTCTGTCTGTGCACATGCTCCACACACCATCTTTAAGGAACGTGGTGAGCATTCATTATGATTTGAGGCTTCGCTTCTCTTGTAAATATCCTCTGCACTACTGGGCAGAGTATATACAAGAGGTAATTTGAATGCCACGAAAGGAAAAAAAAAAAAAAAAGCAAAACATGCTCCCCCATTTAGAAAGAAAAAACAGACCCGTTTGACTAGAGGAAGTCTAGAAAAAGAAAGATCTTTTATTATTTCTCACAAGTAACAAATTTCACTTCTGTGGTTGAGTAAGCAGCAGCCTGCAGCCAACTCCCTGCAAAGCAAACGGAACAATCCAGATAAGTGGGCTGCGGGAATGGAGCGCCAGAGGCCTCCTTTCCTACCCTCCAACCTCCGGAGAAGTACGGGCTCAGGCCACTGCAGCCGCTTTGTCTGTTACAACTTCGGCATTTCTAGGAAAGAGGGTGCCGCAAGCTTTCTCCGTAACCCACTGGGGTTTGCCAATTCTCGCTAGAGATCTTCCTTTACTTTGAATCTGTACCTTTCCTACTGTGCCTTACGCTCCCCGTCTTCTATTATAGCTTGCTGTCTCCACATCTGACTCCTAGGAAAGCTTGACCTCTTTGAGGAGGAATCTGGGTCTCCTCCATGGCCGTGCACATCTCTGCTTCCAGGCTGTGCTTGGTCAGTCGGCAGGCAGAGCCATCCCAACCCTTGTGCGTCCTGGGCTGTGCCACCCACCAGCACCGCGTGGCCTTGGCCCTATGTCTGTGCTCCATGAATGCAACACAAAATAAGAGCCATGGGCAGGGGCGCCTGGGTGGCTCAGTCGGTTAAGCATCCGACTTCGGCTCAGGGCATCATCTCACAGTTCGTGGGGTTCGAGCCCCATGTCGGACTCTGTGCTGACAGCTCAGAGCCCGGAGCCTGTTTCAGGTTCTTTGTCTCTCTCACTCTCTCTCTCTCTCTCTCTCTCTCTCTCTCTGCCCCTCCCCTGCTCACTCTCTGTCTCTCTCTCTCAAAAATAAATAAACATTAAAAAAAAAAAAAAAAAAGGAGCCATGGGCAATAATGAGGTAGACCAGCAGGCACTAAGTATTAAAGGGCATGCATAAGTAACAGCAAAAACTAAGGCTGTGGATACAACTGTCTCAAGAGAGGCAGAGCACCTACCCAGTGTCCTGCCATAAGCTCTCACCATCTTGGTTCCTCGCATGTCAAATAATTCCAAACCCTTAACTTCCCTCTTGGATTTCATTGCTCAATTGTTCGGTCTGTTTCACTGCTCTCTGCCACGCTGTGCTCGCCCCAGGGCTACAACAGAAGGGCCGGTCACTGCAGGGATTACCGCCGGGAGGCGCTGCAAGGTAAAGATAATAGGAAAGCGGAGGTGGACGACATCCAGGTAGGCTTGTGCCGCAACAGATCAATAAGCGCTGGTTATGCGCCTACCGTGTGCAAGGAGCCGGGTCAGAGGCTGTCAGACAGAGAGCTACAAGAGTAAGGCGTCATCTCTGCCCCTTCAGGAGAGGGGCGTCCATGAGATGGGATTGAGAGAAGAGAACGCTGGCTTGGAGACACAGAGGTCACTGGAAGGGCTGGGGCAAACGTGTGGCCATCAGGACCAGACGGGAATGGATGCAGTGTGAGTGGTGAACGAGGATCAACGAGCCGGTGGGACGAAGCCTGAACGCCGATCCCTGGACCCAGAGAAAAAAAAAAGGGGAGGATGGCCTACGATGGTTTCCAGGTTGGGGGGGGGGGCGGGGGAAAAAAAGGAACCCTGTGCCAATCCTGACAGAGGCAGAGAGCACTTGTGGGGAGCTGGTTGGCCCGGGACACACTGATTTGGGGGGAAAACAAGAAAAAATGTAGTATTACAGATGAGAAAAGAAAAGTGGGAATATAGTTTTATGGTTGAAGCTGTGAGAGAGAGAGAGAGAAAGCCTTTTGGAAGGGGTGGGTGCACAGGGGAGAGGAGAAGAAGAGAAGGGTTTTGGGGAGCACTCCGAGTGCTCAGAGTTCCAGATAGAGGAGGAGGAAGAAGAGTGGGGAGGCGGTGGAGTGAGCCCCGAGCCCCCTAACGAGCAGGGGCACGTCCTGTTCCTCTTTGTATATAGATCCACGCAGCTGCACGTGGCTGTTACCAGCAGGCGCCACATAAATGCTTCACAAATGTTTGCGGAGGCAAACGGAAGTGCAGTAGTCAGCCAAGTGGGCCGAAAACCAGCAACAGAGCCCCGTCGCATACGTCACAGGCGAAGAAGAATCCAAAGCTGTTTAAGGGCTAACGCTGCACGGAGAATGAGAAGATTTCCTGAAGACCGGGAGGGACACCGAGGGTTCTAGCACATAGGGTTCCAGACTGCCTGGGTCTAGGGTGCGCGGGTGGGTGAGCCAGTCACGAGGAAGCTCTCCCTCGGTGGCAGAACCTGCACAGACCCCCAGGGTGACCTTGCCTTATTTGGCACGAAAGAAAAAAATCCCAAGATTTATCACATTTTCAATTTAACTTTTGTGCTGTTTTGGGGGGCCGGGGTGGCTCCGTCGGTTAAGCATGCACTCTTGGTTTCGGCGCAGGTCGTGATCTCACGGTTCGGGGAGTTCAAGCCCCGCACTGGGCTCTGTGCTGACACCGCAGAGCCTGCTGGGGATTCTCTCGCTCCTGTTTTCTCTCTGACCCTCCCCTGCTCACGCGGTCAGTGTCTCTCTCAAAAATAAAAAAATAAAACTTTGTAAGACTTTCGTGCTGCTTCAATTTTGACTGAGAGACTCGGAAACTTTTTTTTTTTTTTCAACGTTTATTTATTTTTGGGACAGAGAGAGACAGAGCATGAACGGGGGAGGGGCAGAGAGAGAGGGAGACACAGAATCGGAAACAGGCTCCAGGCTCTGAGCCATCAGCCCAGAGCCCGACGCGGGGCTCGAACTCATGGACCGCGAGATCGTGACCTGGCTGAAGTCGGACGCTTAACCGACTGCGCCACCCAGGCGCCCCACTCGGAAACTTTTTAAATGAAACGTGGAGTATTCAAGCGTGTAGGGACCCCACTGCTCACTGTCTGATCATCGTAACTCTGACTTTGGAAAAAGGAGAAGGTGGCACAGACATTACCCTTTCCAACAAAAGACTGCTCAAAGATACTGGACGTGTATTTCACATCTGAGGGAAGGTGCTTGATTACAGGGACTCTTAACAAGACGAATTGAAGATCTAAGTAAATATTTCCCATCTGCCCCTGGTCCCGCCACCTGGCCACTACCCCTTCTGCTCCGCTGGTAGGTTTCAGCCAACCGATTCTGCTTTATTTGCGCAAGTCGAGAGGCCACCTGTCGTGGAATATACTCACGCATTACACAAAATGAACATTTCTTATTTCTGTGCTTCCCATATGATTTTTTTTTTCAAACACAAACAACTCACTTTCACCTGAAGCAGATTTCAGAAATGCTGACTATGCAGAACAGGTATAAACAAGGCGATCTTTTGTTTATGAAGTTTGGTAATGACCCACACCTAGAAGGACCCCTCTATTCCCCTGAGACTGGTGAATTAATCCATCCACGCTTTCTTGCTCATTTCCCTGGCTGTTACAGACTGAAATGGAGAAAACAGTTTTACAAGGGAACATGGTATATTTGTGCTAAAAACAGGCACCACACAAATCCGGAGAAGCGAGCCAGAAAGAAATGCCAGACGCAGGGAACAGAGTGAGTGAAGGCAAAAGCGAGAGGAAGCAACGTGTGCCCCGTTTGGGAGACTGTATATGGGGGTGGGGCAGGTGCAGGGCAGAGTCTTGGGTTGAGGACTCGCAGCCATGGAGGCTGCAGCGAAGGAAGAATTCTTTGTGGAGAGTTTTAACAACCAGGCTAAAGACTGCCTCTTTCCCAGAACTGGGCACAGAGGTGCTTTGGCAGAGCCCAGGACAGGGAGGACGGCGAACCCACAGGAAGCCCCTCCAGCACACGCGGCCAGCCCCCTCCATCGGCACAAAGTGCTGTAGGGACCCATCTGACAGAGCTAAAGCTGCAGGGATCACCTGACCTCTGACGGGTGGCCCACACATGCTTTGGGTCTCTTGGAATTGTCAGTTCAGAGCCAGTGTCCAGAAATCCTAGGAAGGTCTGATTGTTTTCTTTTCTTCAGTGCACAGTTACTCTGGGAAAAGGCTGCCGAACCCTTTGGGGAAGACTGGGGAAAGATTAGTGATGTAAATTTTTGGCAGGGTAGCAGGGGACCTAGCCTTCCTTCCCCCCAGCCGAGGGTTCTAGGTCTGTAAACTGACTCAAGTCTGGGAGTTGACGGAGAGGCCATGACTCTCTGTTTCCATGATTCGAGTTAGACTGACATTCCCTCGATCTAGAATCCTTCTGGTTACACAGATCAAGTCAGGATGGAGTAGACTGCCATCCGTTTCACCTCTAGGAGCACCATAAGGACAGAGTTTGAGATAGAGGAAATGAGCATCAGTGAGACTACAGATAGAAAGGAAAGCCAAATGGAACCAAACTTGAGGGATGGGGACCAGGGCAAGATGTTCCCATAACAGAGACCAGCAACGCCACAGGGCGGGCTTGGTTTGGGGGAGGGAGAGGCAGAGCTGGGTTCTCAACGACGGTGGGTTGTCCAAGTTGCTGTGACCAGCAGAGAGCTGGCAATTTGGGATGGAAATGGGTGACCTGTCAGGTCCGGAGGTGGGGGTTTTTGGAACACAGTGCATCCAAGTTGAAAGGTTTCGCGGGAGTCCATGAGATCTCGAAGAGAAAGAACCCAGAGAGGAGAAACCCAGTTTACACTGGGGCAACGTCTGCACCTGCCAGGTGGGAGAAGAAAGAGAACCTGGTGTCCTGGACAGAGATGCGCTGGCAGCGAGATCCGAGGAAGAACCAGGCTGGTGGAACAGACGCAAGAAGGTCGAGCGTTCAAAGAGAGGCATTTCCCCTGCTTCCCAGTTGCTGCAGCAAAGGAAACCATCACGGCTCTGGATGTCGTCAGAAATTGCTACGTAACCCACTTAGGAGACGGCTGTTTTGTTAGAGCGACAGAAACACGGCCCTGCTGGAGGGGGTGGGAGGGGAAGGGCAGTGGGGCAGAGCACTCAGAGACGATGCAGCTTTGAAGCAGCTTAAAGCCCAGGGAGGAAGATGGCAACGGTCCAAAGGAGCAGCTGGATCCAAGGCAACTGTTTGCAGGACTGGGGGCCCTGAGCACACGCGGAGGTGATGAGGGGGAGGTTTTGGAAGGTGAGGGACGGCTGGGGACCCCTGGGAGGGCTTAGACTAGTCACTCGAAGGGGTGGAGGGTTCAGAAAGAATGCCCAAGAGGCAATCCCCAGTGGGCTGAATCTTTGATTTTTACAAAATAGTGAATGTAAGGTAACACTGTTTGTTTGTTTGTTTGTTTTAGTTTACTTACTTATTTTGAGAGTGAGAGTGTGTACGTGTGTGAGCAGGAGAGAGGGTGTGCACACAGAGAGGGAGAGAGAGAATCCCAAGCAGGCTCAGTGCTGTCAGTGTGGAGCCCCATGGGGGGCTCGATCCCACAAACTGTGAGATGGTGACCCGAGCTGAATTCAAGAGCTGGGTGCTCAACCCACTGAGCCACCCAGGTGTCCCTGCACCGAGGGTTTAATTCCCTCATCGACAGCTCCCAACGGCATTCCCACATTATACTGTTCCCATGTTATCCGGTTCGACTCCCCCAATTCTTACCATTCCCATCAGCAGCGAGCTTCTAAGCGCTATTCTACGAGCAAGTACAGACATTTACACACATTTGGCACTTTTGTGAATGAAATACACAGAAGCTGAACTTGTAAGTAATGAAAGACGCCGGACTAGGCGACCCTGCTCTCTGATTTCAGTTCGGTCGTGTCTCAGAAGGAGCCTATCTTGTCCACGAGCTTCCTGCTTTCCTGTCGGTTCAGCACCCGCCTGCTGTTCCTACAGGGCTGTAGGTTTTCTTTCATTTTGTTTTGTTTTGTTTTGTTTTGAATGTTCTTTTCTTACCATTCCCTCCTGCAGGACTCCGTTAAATAAATCCGATGGCTTCTCGCTCAGCCCGACCGTGAACATCTGGCCCCTCCTGCCGGTCCGTGTGACCCACAAGCCGGAGCCTCACTCGTGATCTAATTGTCCTCTGACTCAGTTCCAAATCTCCTGCCCTTCTCTCTACTCCCATCCACGTCCCCCTGAACATCGAATCTTCCCTCCCAGGCGGCTCTGTTCTCTCCACTCGGCATCCACGGCCTCTATTTCTTCACCCTTCTCCAAAGCCTTCAGAAAACTTGCCGTTTCAGGGTGGCTACGTTTGTTTCCCCTGGACTCAAGCCTCCATCCTCTGATTTTCTGAGTCCGCAGGAGTTTCTGTGTGGCACCCTTTATTTCCAGTTTGAAGCCATCTCTACTCTTAAAGTGGTCACTGCTAATCCTTAGCTAATTCCCTTTGGCAGAGCTCTGTCGTTTTGGAAGCCCCTGACTTTCTACATTTTAGTTTAGGGAGTCTGGCCTCATTTTAGTCCTTCAGACATGTGTAGGGAAACAGGTGCTCGACCGTAATACGTTGCTGACATGCAGTTCGTTTTCTTCTGCATGTAAAATATTACAGCGTTTGGTATTTGTTGAACTTGGCTGCGATCTCTGTCTATACACGGCTAGCAGCACATTCGCCAACACAGCAGAGCCACACTACGCAAAGGCCCTTCTCCGGAGGCACCAAAGCCAAGGTCTTAAATCAGGGAAGGGCAGGGACCTACCATCTATGACTGTCCTGCTCCGTGAACAGGCTTTATTAGGATGCAATCAGGTTTTATCAGAAATGTCACTGGCTTGCTCCACGGAGGTCAGATTATGCGATATCATTGTAACAAATACAATAATAGAATATGGCATTTCCTGTTGTTCTCCATTGTTAGGAGCAACTTCTAAATGACCCTAAAAATACTGCATTTAATATTTTGAAAATTCTGAGTTTCTCCAAAAGAAAGAAGGAAAGGAAGGAAGTTAAGGTGCTTTTCAACAGCCACCTGAGGTAGGATGTCCCATTTTAGAGACTAGAGAACCAAGATCAGAGGGCCGCCTGGGTGGCTCCGTAGGTTAAGCGTCCGACTTCGGCTCAGGTCGTGATCTCTCGGTTGGTGGGGTTCAAGCCCCACGTCGGGCTCTGGCCGACAGCTCAGAGCCCAGAACTTGCTTCAGATTCTGTGTCGCCCTCTCTCTCTGCCCCTCCCCCGCTCACACTCTGTCTCTCTCTCTCTCTCCTTCAAAAATAAACATTAAAAAAATTATATATATAAAAAAACAAAACCAAGGCTAGAGTGACTCTCACAGTAGTAAGAGGCCATAAGGCACAAGTGGGACCCAGGCATCTTAGGTGTGAATTCCAAACCACTTCACACCATCCTTGCCCCCTTTACACCAAGGATGAAAAAGCATGGAAAGAAATTGTAGGCAGGGGGCGTGAGAGAGAAAGAACATCTAGAAATTTCAAATTTGTTAAGGTGCATGTCCCCTAACTCGTACGTTGCTCTGCATGAGGACTAAGTGATCCAAGTTCTTATAAGCCTTTCGGGGAAAAGGCAAACAGATTCATGCTGACTGTACACGTCACTTTCCCTCCACAAATTATAAAGGCTCGTTTCAGGTTCTCAAACAAAAACGTATGCAAAAACAGTAAACGAGGAAAATCTCTCACTCTTGCAGCCAGTCGTAGTGACCTGAGTGCTTTTCTTGGCAAATATTCAAACGTCACATGCCAGCATCACATGCTTAATACTATTTTAGTCAATATGATTCGTGTTAAAGTCACCTGAATCGGGCAATTGTTTGATCTTATTATCACCAACACGTCCTCACACAACATCCCTCACCGCTGATGAACTCACAAGAAAGACTTTAGTTTAGAAAACTTGCATTTTCTTAGAAAAGGAAGAAAAAAAAAAGCAGTTCTCGGTAAAAGATAAACCACAAAGCGACTGTGTTCAGACAAGTTGTACATATTAAACCACACACACACTATATCAAAATAATGTTTAGGCTTTGTCTAATCTACAATTGTAAGCAGATTCTGCATTAAGGAGTTAAGACCAGAATCCCACTCATGACTTTCCCTGACACTGAGAACATATGGGAGAGTAATAGAACGACATTCTAGATTACCTTTCCTCTTCAATCAGCTTTAACCATCCATCATAATCCAAAGGTTCTTTACTTGGTAGGGTACCAACAGCCAACATTCTTCCACAGAACAGGCTGGTCAGAGGTTTCCTGGAGATAAAATCTATTTCTACCTCAAACGAAAGGGAAGCCTCCGGCCCACAGAGATTCAAGGTCCCCAGATGATGTCATATAAACAAAATTAAAGGGGGCTGGGAGAAGC
This sequence comes from Herpailurus yagouaroundi, assembly GCF_014898765.1. NCBI lineage: Eukaryota > Metazoa > Chordata > Mammalia > Carnivora > Felidae > Herpailurus > Herpailurus yagouaroundi. Next base: position 13,749,469 of record NW_024412397.1, on the reverse strand, counting down.
ATTTGTGTCAGGTGGAGAGCCCATCAAGAGGAAAATTAGGGACGAAAACAGCTAAGAGGGGCCAGTGACCTTGAGGCTGCATCCAAAATGATACGGGAGGGCAGGCTTGCTGGTCAAAAAAGGCAATCTCAATGGCTGGCAACGACTCTGCAAAGGCCAAGCCTCTCTGTGGGAAAGCGGAGAAATATGGGAGAAATGGAAGGGAGAGGGGCAGAGGGGACAAAGGAGAAGGACAAGAGAAGTGGTGGCAGGTCTTGCAGCCAGGATGAGAGCAGAAAGCACCACACAGTCCAGGACTTAGAGGCAGACAGGCCGTGGGAGTGGGAGAATGGGGCCATGCTGCCATCTTGGAGGAAAGGAGGGAGACAAACATCCCTGCACAGGTCAGGAGATGGCTGTGAAATCCAGCCCTTCCACTGGCTTCTAATGCCACGTCAACAGTTATTTTAAAAGCATTTAAAATATAAACCATGTTCATGGAAACTTTTGTCAGCTCTCCCCTTGACATACATCCATCTGCATGGTTTCAAGGTTGACTCAAAGTTCATAAGTTGTGTGTGATGTGTTTTACCGTTTGAGTTCTGACAAAAACTGCAAAGAAGCAAATTAAAGCCAAGAGGGAAATTTCGAGCTGCCATGCTAAGTTAAAAAAAAAAAAATCATTCTAAAAATAAAATAACACTTCAGGCCATAGGGTTCATTTCTATAAATATTAGTTCCCTAGAACCAAACTCTAGTAAACTATGATCTATGATCTCCTCTTAGTGAATTCTTATATATGTGTATATGTATATGTGTGTATACACACACATACATGTATATACACATATACATCCAAAAATACACATACACATAAGAATGTACATATATATATATATATATGAGAATATACACACATATATGTTACTGTGATGGTTTTATTATGGCCCCATATTTGTATTGAAGTTTGAGACTTCAAAGGGATGCCGCCCCCCACCCCCCATCCTCTCCTGAAATATAGAGGCACTGTCCCTTGGTGGTGATGATGTCATAGCCACACGAAGGATGTAGAAAGAAGTACTTTGATACACTGCTGGTGGAAATAGATATCGCTGTGCCATTCAGAAAGCCATCTGTGAATGCCTATCCAAATTTACAAATACTGCCACTGATCAAGCCATCTCATGCCTATATGAGCAGAGGGATGCTTGTTACCATGTTGTTTATAATAGAATCATTCACTAAGTCCCGCTACAGACAACCAAAGAGTGGTATGCACTCATGAAAAAGAAAGAATGGAAGAATTTCAACGAAGTATCATTGTGAAGTGAGTAAAAAAGCAAGATGCAGAGAGGACATAGGATATGATCTGATTTTTATAAAGCAAGGGCAAGAATCACAACATGTATGTGGGAATACCTATCTATCTAATGTTTGGTCTAATTACATAGGTGTGGAGTAAATCGTGGCTGGATATACACAAGGTTGATGACTCTGACAACCCGGGGGAGAGGGATGAGGGGTGGAGGGAAGAAAGGAAGTGGGAGGAAAAAAAGTAAGTGAAAATGAAAGATGTCAACCATAAAAACCACATGGATGCTATGATCTCATTTATAGGAAATCATGTGTGTGTGCTGAGGTACACATAGGTGAACTGATGATCATGAGATGGTCTGCAGAACGTCAATATTTTTTAATTTCAGGGTGTTGACATGTTTTGAAAGGTAAGTCTTACTTTATTCCTTTTACGTATTAAAAAAAAATATTTGCAACCAACATGTATTATTTACATAATCAGAAAAAAAAAATCATTGACGGGGACAAAGGAAAGGTCCTATGCAAGGCAGCATGGGCCCCCAGAGCAAAAGCAAGCAGAGAGGTAAGGCTGTAAAGTCCAGCTGGGACCATGCTGGGAAGGTCCTCAGTGCCAGGCAGAGACAGGGGAACACTTCTAGGATGTGCATCAACCTATTAACAATGGGCTAGGGCTCGTTTGGTGGTGGTGGATTATGAGTGATTTTTTCCCCTTCTTTTTGCTTTTCCCTATTTTCCCACTTTTCTGCAAATAAACCGTATCTTGCATTTGTGGTCAGAACAATAGATTATTTTAAAAACGATGCCATCAAGGTTGTTAAGTGAGACGGGGTAATCATCAAAGTGAGGTTTTAGGACACTATGCAGTGGCCCCCAGAGGCAGAGATTAAAACCCATTTACAAAGCAGTCGTGTCAGCGTGGGTTGATAATGGCCTCAAATAAAGAGGAAAGAGTGGAAACAGGGACGAAGAAATGCTAAGTTGCAGTGGCACTTTGTAAAGATTTATGTGAATGTCTACAACAGCGCAGCCAAATGTCAAAGTCCATTGACGTGATCCAACATTTACGGAGAACTGTCGTTGTTTTTGAGACCGGCCCATTTTTATTATCAAACCTCTGAGTGCAGCCACTTCTTGGAACCCATAGCAAGAGAAGGCATGGTACCCCCGGGGAAAAGACTAAATAAGTCTATGGTGATGAAGATGAAGAGAAATTACAGGAGAAGATGATGTAAGAAGATTTTCTCCATACAGAAAAGAGATGCATCATTGACCAACACTGGGATTCTGTAGATCGAATAAAAATATGCCCAGGTAACCTCTGGGTGGCATTCATTTTATACTGTGGCCAACACACTGAGTTTGCAACCAGTGTTAGGAGAGGTTAACTTGAAAGTTTTCATTCAACTGTGGTTTGCCTTTTTGTACAAGTTGGCACATTCTGAGAACTCCCCTTCCATAGAAGCATTCAGGAGGGGTATGAGTGGCACCAGCTGCATAAAGTGGCCATGGAAGGCTTCCACAGAACTTCCCCAGCTTCAAGATTCTCTGATTTAAGAGGAGACATCACGCCCACGGCCAGATTTTACACCTTCTCTCTCTCTGATGCTCTAATTGAGGCTGTTTACCAAATAAGCTGTGTTTCTGCTTTCTGGTTTTCCTGAAGCAGATGTGATCTCGCTGAAGGCGAACAGTTTTAGCAATGCACTTGACGCACTGCCCTCTAAACACCACGTAATCACGAGACTACAATGTTTACGCAGTAATTGAAGACTGAGGCAAAGAAATCCAAAGTCATTTCATGAGGCAAAGTATTGGCCAGGACTTCCAATAAAAGTATTTATCGAGTTATCCTGAAATGGCTCTCCAGAAAAAGTCAATGTGACTTAGCGTCTTGGTTGCTTGTTATTATTCCAAACAGGACAAATTTAAGAGGAATAGGGCTGGTTATCATGGAGGACAGGGTTCACCTGACAGAATTTGAGGATCGGCTCATCAGAAAGTAGGCAACATCCTCCTTGGGAGGGCTGCCCCACAGCTCACCCAATGACATTTCTCCACGCGTGGAGACTCCCTGCAAGGTCAACCAGCATCCTTCTCGCTCCCTATATGGCTGGTGCGTTCACGTCTGCCTTCTTGCCTCCCTCTGTCTCCGGAGGGCCTGTTCATCACTCCAATTCTCTGTCTTCCTGCCAAGTTTGGCTTGAAGCTCACCTCTCCTCTGTCTGACGCCAGCAAATTCTGGTCTTTGGTTTTTTTCTGAGCTCCCTCATGTCCTGTACGTGCAACTAACGTGAAATAATTAGCAAGTGTATTGACAGGAACAGCCCCAATGAATGATTCCCAATGGATCTCCTAACACCCTAAATAAATGTGTTCCTTGTTGTGGTACCGTGCGGAGAGACAGGAAAAGTTCCCTCCTTCCTTTCTTTCCTTCCTCCCCTCCTTCTTTTAATTTAGTGTTTATTAGACCCCTACTTTATGGAAAGCACTGTTCAAGGTTTTTTCATGCACTACCTCACTTAGTCTCCTCACAGACCTCTCTAGAAATACCTACCAGTCCAACTCTCCTCCTCTCTGCCTTTCCAGCGTCTTGTCACAGTGTCATCACCTACTCAGTCCCTTGGTGCTGCGTTTGGCTCTTGCCTTCTCCTCAGCCCAACATCCAACAAACTGTCAGTTCTGTATCTCATCTGGCTCCTTCTTTTTATCCCCCCTTGCCCTGGTATCTCTGCTAGACACAAGAGCCTCTTCACAACTGGTCTCCCTGCGACCAGGTTATCATCTTACCCGTGAGTTGGTTGATATCCCTGCACTCATTCAAAACTGTGATTCCCATTGTCTACATAATATAACCTGAGTTCCCAAGGTTGACGTTAAAAGATTGTTGTCTTTCACATCCCACCACCTCTGAAAGCTTATCTTCCAAACATGCGGAGTGTCTTCTGATTCCCCAAACATACCAAGCAGTTGTACTCCAGTGGGTTTTTGTTCATGCTGTTCCCATTGTGTGAAACGACCTTCTCCCACCTCTGTCCTAGAATAAAATCTTAGTTCTTAAACTTAGCTCAAATGCCACTTAACTCCCCCAGGTCAAAATTGATTGTTCTTTCTCCTGAACTTTCCCAGCCTTAGTTGTTTATGCTCTGAAGCTGCCTTTAGATCATAAAATACTGCAGGGTAGAGATAGTATCTGTTTTTCTTAGCATTCCAACACCATGCCCCAACCACGCCGGTACTCCCCAAGCATAAGCAGAAATGAAGTTACTAGCACTGGTAAGGGAGTTTACGAGCTACCACGGTCTTCCAAGTGCTCCTCAGAATTTCAAGCTAACAAACGTTTATCAAGTACCTACTGTGTACACAGCACTATGGCAGGAGCTGTAGAAGCAAGCCGATTAGTGAGCCACAGTGCTTTTACAGTGCATCTTTTAAGGACCCACTCACCTTACTAGGCTAAGCCACCCAATACACCATTATTTGAAGATGTATCCCCTCTTGCGGATCGGCAATCACTCACAGAACTTCCCTCCATCACTGCATGTAGCAGAGGTAAGATCCCTATGTTTCAAGAAGCACCAAGAAAAGAAGGCTCACAACTCTAGAAAGCGGGAGTGTTCTTTCCTTTCAGGGCAGAGAGTGGATTGATATGGAAAATAAAGGCATTCATCTCTTAGCAGTCCTGACTCTCAAACCCCATAATTTATGTTAACTTCAGTTACTACGAGCATTTAAAGCCATGAAAGTAGCTGAGAAAACTAAAAATTCTATTACCCAGGAAGTTCTGCTAGTAGATGAAAACTTTTTTACGAGATGGTAATTTTTTGTTTGAAGACCGGTATCTTGATGGCAGCTGTGCAAATTTTTCTAAAGAGCCCAAGGTGATCTATGACATAAGGTGACCATATGTGCCAGCTTGTCAGGGAGCGTCCTGGTTTACACCTGTTTTCCCTGCAAAATTATTAATAGGGCCCCCTTTACTCTCATAAGTGTCCCAGTTTGATAAATTACATGACCACTCTATTACGAGTGAGCTGAGGCTGAGAAAAGGGGCAAAATCCAGGCTTCCTGACACGAAGCCCAGGCTCTATCTCAGAGACCATATTTCCTCTAAGTTGTTTCCTCAAGAATTAATCAAGAAAACCACTCCGAGAAATGGTAAAGATGCGTAAGTATGATTTCTACGAACTAGCCATTACAATTTAGTTGAGGAACTAAAGTACACGTATATTCAATCATTAAACAGGGTCAGAAATATTCATAAGTATGGTGCCAACTGTGATGTTCAGACGATAATTTTATTTATTTTATTTTATTTTATTTTTTTAATTTTTTTTTCAACGTTTATTTATTTTTGGGACAGAGAGAGAGGGAGACACAGAATCGGAAACAGGCTCCAGGCTCTGAGCCATCAGCCCAGAGCCCGACGCGGGGCTCGAACTCACGGACCGCGAGATCGTGACCTGGCTGAAGTTGGACGCTTAACCGACTGGGCCACCCAGGCGCCCCTCAAATGATAATTTTAAAAGGAGTCGGAGAAAAGAAAAAAACCCTCCCTGGGCTTCAGACTTCAGTGGAGGGTTCTGGAAGACAAAACCTTAACTGGGCTACAAAAGAAGGAAAGAAGAAGAAAGGAGAGAAACAGGCATTTTTCTTTGAGAAAAATAAAAGTATAAAACAATCAAAATCGGGACGGGAGTAAGCCACGAAGTGATCCGACAAGCATTACTACTTTTTATTCCAGAAGGTAAAAACAAGATAAAAGAAACACAATGGTCTAAGTGGCTTTCCCAAAATCTCGCAGTGATTTAAATCACAGTCATCAGATCGAGGTGTCCTGGAACCAGACAAGTGCTAGCTGCTAGATGACAGTGCTCTTCCCTGTGATGTGGTGAGAAAGAAAGTGGCCACCCTTTGAGTTCTATCCCCAGCCTTTTCACTAACTGGCCAAGTGTCTGTGGGCAAGCGGTTTCATCAGTTTTGAGCCTTCGTTTCCTCAAATAAAATGCTAGGGCTGGATGAAACGGTCTCTAAGAACCCTTCCATCTCTGGCAATCCATGGTCCTCTACGTTCAACTTGAGCTTTTGTTTAGTATGTTCTAGGTTTAGCTCAATAGTGGATGTGAGTGTTAATTTCCAGCAAACAGCAAACATGGGGCTGATGCTATGGGTCCCTTCCCACTACAAAGATGTGCAATTCTCAAGAAAACATCCAAGAGCTAAGCTAGGGACAAAGGAAGGAGGGGAAAAAAGCACAGCCTATAGGAATGAAGACAAAAACCGAAACCAGAGCTTTAACCAAAACTTGACTCCACAGTGCCCAAAGTGGGTTTCAGACTTACACAAATGTCCCTAGAGATCTGGGAATAGTGATAAGATTCTAAGGCCCATGAAGGGGTATGGCCTTGGTCCTGTATGAGGCAGGGGGCCAGAATTGAGCCCCCTTCATAAATGTGAAAGCCTTAAAAAGCCACCTTACCCATGAAAAAGAAATGAAAAGCACTCTGCCCGCAGAGCCAAAAATGAAGGGCAGAAAATTGCCTTATATCCAGGGTTCAGGACACCTTGCAAAACAAAAACCCTAAACATGACCCGCATTCAGTGGAAGGATCAGAATTTACACTATCTATACATCTAGGCGTAGGAGTCCCATGACAAGAAATGAATGTAAACAAAATTCCAGGACCGATGAAATTCCTTAATCTCCAGAAAAAACAAATATGTGGCCACCATGCAGGAAACTGTCACACCTCAGGACTCACAAGATTCCCATAGAAGAGAAATCTGTGAGATGAGCCTGCAAGAACACGCACACACAAACGCACACACGGGGAAATAAACTACCATGAGGAACCGTCATAAAGGGAAATTCTGAACAACTCAAATCCTAAGAACTGGAAAAATACTAAAATCTGAAATGGCGTACAAAATAAGATTGCTTAAAATTATTGAAGTAATACAAGAAAGACTAAAAACCATAAGGAACCAATAGGAGTAAATAAAGGCAATAGGCAGATGTGAAAAGAAAAACAAAACTCTTAAAAATAACTCAATGGAAAAGTTAGGCAGTAGAACAACACAAACATAGATCTAGTGACATGGAAGAAGAGATTTGAGGAAATCAACCAAAATGTAACAAAGGACTTCCAAGTAAAAATGGAGAATCGAACACACCATGTCTAATACTGGTTTCACTTGCTAGGGATACTAACATTTCCTTGCTAGGGAAACTAGAGAAAACAACCATTTAACCCACAAGGACAAGGAGAACAGGTGAAGAGATAATAGTAACCAGATTTTGGAAGATGGAAAAGAGATGGACGAGCAGGAACAGAACTAGCAGATCAAAGGAAGCTGAGTTCTAAACCAGGAAGAAAGAATGTTAGGAGCCAACCAGCAGTTGCTCCCAAGGCCCAGGAACAAATACTGTTAGTTACGTCTGGAATGGAGGAGGAAAAAGAGAGAAAGGGTGATAAAATAAGGAGAATGAAGAGAAAGATTTGTAAGAACCAATTATATTTCCAGATCCCAGGTCCTCTCGTCAGCTCCATCCTGCTGGGCAGCAGCCTCTATCCCAGTGGGTACAACTGGATGTTTGGTCTTTGGAGAGAAGATTCCTGGATCAGGAGACATCATCCATCAAACAAAAGAGAAAGTTGCATTCTGAATGCTGACCCCTCCAGTCTTATTCCTCCCCACAGCTCTCAGCTCTCACAGGCAGATCCTTCCCTTCCATGTGAGAGTCTGGAAGAGTGTTCTCTCCCCGAGACTCCTCATGTGTAGGGGTGACTGTAGGAGTTCCCCCAACAAATGGCATAAACATATTATTCCACGGTGATGCTCAGAGTTAGCGAGCCCCTCACACAACCTCGGAGCTTCTAAGTTTATGAGTTCTTCAGTCTTGAAAAAAGGCAGACAACCAAGGATTACCAGACACACAAAGAGAGCCTCGACATGGAAAAACAGAGTTCAAATCAGACAAAGAGGAAAAGGTAATGGGGGGAAATAGAGATCATGAAAGAAGAAGAAATTTCAAAAGAGATAAAAAAAATGTCTCTCAGAAAGCTATGAGAATGTTACTTACACACATGAAAACAGAACACAATGCTTTAAAAAAAAACACCCAACTATTTATAGATGAAAAGAGGAAATTTAAAACAATAACAGAAATGAAAACCCAATAGACAGGTTGGAAATTGAAGTTTAAGAAATGGCCCCCGAGAAGAGCAAAACAATAGAGAGACAGAAAACAGGAGAGAAAATGTGAGAAAACTGGAGGACTGGTCTAGAAAGTACAACACCCAAATAATAGGAGTTCTGGAAAGGAAAGCTGGAGCTTGTAGAAGAAAATCCCAGCAGACTGAAAGAACACATTGAGTGCTAAGTACAATAGATGAAAACAGATTCACACAGAGGACAATTATTGTGAAATTTAGAATCCTGGGGCAAAGGCAAGAGTCTACAAGTTGTAGGGAGGAAGAAGAGAAAGATCGGGTACAAAGCATCAAGAGTCAGAACGCGTTTAGCCTTCTGACCACAGCACTGGGAGTTAGCATACATAAGAGCAATGTCTTCAAACTTCAGAAGATGTATTTTTGACTTAGAGTTCCTTGTGTGAGGCAGACAAACCATCAAGTGAGAAGAGACAATAAAGACCTTCTGAGACATTCAAAGTGTGGCTGTATCTCTTGTGGGTCCATTTTTGATAGGCGATGCAGGCTGGGAACCACAAAAATGAGTGAGTGGAAAAAAAAGGGAATTTTATGCAATTCCACATAAGACTAAGGCAGAGGGATGATGTGGTGAAGGGAGCAGACAACTGGGCCCCGGGCATAGAGAGCAGTCCATCCAGACTGGGCCAGTGGATCAAGAGAAAGACATCCTGGGGGCTGCCACTACTCCACTAGGTTTTAATTCTCATAATTTGCTGGGCGGGGGGGGGGGGCGCGGTATGTTACCTCAAACAATGGAGTAAATCACAAGAGTGGATTCAAGTCAGAAGAAGGGCAATGGAAGGTACTAGAATAATACGACATATCCCAGCATGACAGGTGTAGAGCAGGCCTAGAGAAAAGTCCAGATAAAAGGACAATGGAAGTCGGCAGAAAGGATGTCACCAAGAAAATAAGTGGAACCAACAGGTTACTGATGTGATCAGCCTTGTGGAAAAAATGTACTTGTGGGGTATGCAAGAGCTAGGGGAAATGTGCAATAGGTATGAAGAACTTGCTAAGGAAATGAAAAAAAAAACAATACAGATTTTAACTTGATGAAAATAAACAGCTCAGCCGATAATGTGATTTACACAGGCGACATAGCGAAAACCCTCACAACCGATTTAACCCAAAATTGCAAACACAATTCTACTGGGAGAAAGTGCAGGGTAAGCAGCGGATACAGTTACACAAGAGAGCGAGAATCAAGTTACGGCATCGCGAAAAAAATTGATAAAACGAAACAGTATAGACGTTGTTTAGATGCGGACATGTATACACGCCAGAAGAAAAGGCCAAACGATAGAAAGTGATGTTCTTCAGGAGGGGCCCGGGGGTAGCAGGGTAGGGTCAAATTTGTTCCCGTAGAAACTAAGGAAATAGCACATAGGTAAATATGTACCAGGATGTTGTTGTCTATGATGTTTGTGGAGACACAACACCGAAAATAATTTCTGGGTTCACCAATAGTGGAACAGCTGAATGAACTGTAGACCAGTCACAGCACAGAATTTACTTAGCATTTATTTATTTATTTATTTATTTATTTATTTATTTATTTATTTAAAGTGCATTTATTTATTTTGAGAGAGAGAGAGCACGCAAGCAGGGGAGGGGCAGAAAGAGAGGGACAGAGAGAGAGGGACAGAGAATCCCAAGTAGGCCCCATGCTGTCAGCGTGGAGCCCGACCGAACTCACAAACCATGAGGTCATGACCTGAGCCGAAATCAGAAGTCAGACACTTAACCAACTGAGCCGCCCAGGCGCCCCTACTTAGCTACTTTTAAAAAATAGTTAAATTTAGGGGTGCCAGGGCAGCTCAGTCAGTTAGGCATCTGACCTCGGCTCAGGTCATTATCTCGCGGTCTGTGAGTTCAAGCCCTGCGTGGGGCTCTGTGCTGACAGCTCACAGCCTGGAACCTTCTTGGGATTCTGCGTCTCCCTCTCTCTCTGCCCCTCCCCCACTCACGCTCTGTCTCTCTAGCTCTCCTTCAAAATAAATAAACAATAAAAAATGTTTTTTAAATGGTTAAATTTGTGTGTACTTATCTGGAGGGATATTCTTAATTTACTAAGAAAGACAGGGTGTAAAGTGATGCATACGTATGACTGGAGTTTTTGCAAAGAGAAACAAAACACTGTTGTTTAATTTATATGGATGTATATGTGTCGTGTGGTTATATGAGCTTCAATAAATGTGTGGAAGGATGCATGCCAGATGTTAACGCTCTTTACCTTAGGACAGGAATGGAAAGGGTAAGGGAAGATTGAGAAAAAAAATCAACCACAGTTAAATAGCAATGCGGGAAATAGAAAACACCGGTAAGAGACATGAAGAAGAGAATACCAAGGTCTAACATAAATGTAACCGAGAGATAAGGAAGACATAACAAAGACAACTGGAGAGAGACAACATTCAGAGATTATGATTGAGAATTTCTCCAAATTGCTGAGTATCAGGAACCCTTAGATTCAAGAAGCATATTGAATCCCAGACAGGACTGTGTTGAAACTGCAGATAATCAGACAAGAACAAAAGGAAAACTAACAACAATAACAAAAACACCCCCTGTAAAGCCATTAGAGAGGAAAAAATAGACACCTGTAAACGAATGACAGATTAGCGTAACTACACCTTATCAATGGTAGGTATTGGAAGGCAGTGAAACAATAATTTCAAATGCTGAGGGAAAAGATCTACATAGAATTCTATCCCTAGAAAGTTATTATTCAAGACTGAGGGTAAAAATTAAAGATATTGGCAGACAGACTGAGAGAGATTGTTTAATCTTCCTAAACCTCTCATGAAATAACTACCCAAGGATGTACTTCAGTAAAAAGGAATCTGAACTGAGAAAGGATGAACAGAATCCAAAAAGCAACATGAGGAACATTTCCTGAGGGTTAACTCTGTACTTTACTGCATACCAGGCACCAATTCTAAGTGATTTACAATAAAATTGAAATTCAAATTAGAGCAGTTTGCTTCTGGTTTTCATACTCTTAACCACAGTGTAAATAAAATGGTACATGAGTTGGCATATTTAAAATTTTTTTTAATGTTTATTTATTTTTGAGAGAGACAGAGCATGAGTGGGGGAGGAGCAGAGAGAGAGGGAGACACAGAATCGGAAGCAGGCTCCAGGCTCTGAGCTGTCAGCACAGAGCCCGATGCGGGACTCAAACTCACGAACTGTGAGATCATGGCCTGAACCGAAGTCGGACACTCAACCGACTGAGCCACCCAGGCGCCCCTGTGTTGACATATTTTAAAAAGTAGATTTGTAAACAAACAAACAAACAAACAAAAAAACTAGCTGGGAACAAAAAAACAAAATGATAGATGATAAAATATTCAACAGTGTCATATCAGAATATGAGAGATAAAACCTTCATTAAAGTGTTCTAAGGGGTCTGTTATGTTATTTGAGAAGAAAACAGAGATACAGATAAACTTTTTTTAAATGTTCTTTTAATTTATTTTTGAGAGACAGAGCGACAGAGCACAAGCAGGAGAGGGAGACACAGAATCCGAAGCGGACCCCAGGCTCTGAGCTGTCAGCACAGAGCCCGGTGCGGGGCTCGAACTCGTGAACCGCGAGATCACGACCTGAGCCAAAGTCAGAAGCTCAACCGACTGAGCCACCCAGGCGCCCCCAATAAACTTTAGTTTTAGACTTTGTTGACTCAAATACAATTTTTAAGGTTCAAGAGTAACAGCTAAAACAACAGAACAAAACACATACGTTACAAGAGGAAAACAGCATTTTTTAAAAATGGTAGATGTGTATTCCTTGTACCTGGGATCCAAAGTGAGGAAGAAACCCCAAAAGGAGGAAGGTAGGGAAAGTCTGGAGCCCCAGTTAGAGGTGGGGATGTATCTGCTGGGCTCAGCACATAACGAGAGGGAGGGCTCTCGATACACCATTGCCTTTGTTTCTCCCCTGGGTTTCTTGAGCTTCTTGAAGTCCTTCGGGATGATGTCATACAGCACCACACAAGCACTGCGGATCTCCATGACCACCAGCCAAAGTCCTAGCACTCTACATCATCCAGCTCTTGCACCAGCTGTGGATAATCCCACCCGTGGGGCTACTCGGCCACCCTGCCCCCTTCCAAGGAATCCTTGGAGACTGGAGGGAGCGTGGGAGGCTTCCAACGAGGTGTGAAGGGTGGTGTCTTCAGCTCACACACCTCCTGCCGGGCAGCCACTCCAAAAGTGACGCTGTCCTCAATCCGAGGTATCTCCAGCTGCAGCCAGGCGGGGGCCAGGCTGACTGCCCAGTGACATCCTCGGTCTCAGGCGGCAGGTGCTGCAAGAGGATCATGATTTTCTTGCCATTTACTGGACTCCTGGGAGAACCTCGGCCCTGAGCTTGCCCTTCCATCTTTTAATCCTCATCTTCCTTCTCTTGCAGTTTCTTCTGCTCTTCCTTCTCTTTCCCCTTGACAGGATTAGGCACCAGGACGTCCAATGGGGCCCTCAGATTGCTCAGGTTAGCTTCATGGAGAGCTGGATCCTTTAAAAATGCTTCCAGCTCAGAAGTCTTCTTGGGGAAATAGTTCCTGAGTAGGTCCTCTGTCCTCATGGAACATAGCCTCCCGCACTTGGGGTCCAGGCTGGACCTTGAGCGTGGCCATGGCCGGGAGGCCTAATGCTACACGGGGAGCAAGGAGTGAGCACAGGAAAGGGAAAGCAAAACCAACAGGAAGACTCAAGTCATCTAACAGAAGACAGAATAGGAAGAAAAAACAAGTGAAGAAGAAGCATGGCGTATAGAAGACATTTGGATTCCTAGTGAACTCCAAATATATGACTTATCAAATAAATGTAAATGGCTTAAAATTAATCACTTAAAAGGCAGAAATCGTCAGACTGAATTTTGTAAAACTCCAGCTGTTTACAAGACAGAAACCTAAAACATAATGTCACAGCAGGGATACACATAAAATAATGTGTTCAAATATAAGTGTCCCTACAAATAATAAATATGCAATAAATATTTCTTTTAATTGAATGAATAAACGAATCTGCTAAAAGAGACTTCAAAGCCAAAAGCATTTGGGGTGATAAAGAGGGTCACTGCCTAATGATAAAAGGATGCATTCACCAGGAATCCTTCTGTGTACCTAACAGTACTCTGTCAAACATATATAGCAAAAACTGAGTTAATCATATGAATGTAACAATTCAAAATTATAGTGAGAGATTTTAGCACACATCTCATGAAATAAATAGATCAAACTACAAAAGAGAAAAAAAATACAGATTTATAAAATGCATCTCATAAACTTATAAACTTCATCTAATGTATACGGAAAGAGAATACTCCACCCAATAAAGAATACACATGAAATGTTTACCAAAATTGACCAAGTTCTAAGCCACAGAGCAAGTCCCAACAAATTTCAAAGAACTGCTAACATTCAGACCACAATCATCAACCAAAATACAATAAAACTTGAAATCAATAACAAAACCACAGCCACCAAGCCCCAGTACATTTGAAATTTCAAAAACACACTACTGAGTTATTAATATGAAATAGAAATGAAAGTAACAAAACATTTAGAATTGCACAACAATAGTTGAAACCTTAGATTTTAGTAGAAGGAATGCTTAGCATTAAGTGCAATATCAAAAAACAAGAAAAATTCAAAATTAAGAAGGTAGGGAGCAGTAAAATCAAGACAATAGAAGAAAGTTCTTTTTTCCACAAATGGATAAGGCAGTAGGAAGGCAATAATAACGACAACAAATCAATAAAGTAAAAACCAAGAAACAATATAGAGTAGGAAGAAAACAAAGGTTGATTCTTTAAAAAGACTAATAAAATTGGTAGAAACACAGCAAGCATGACTACGAGAAATAAAAGAAGGCACAAATAAATGCTATTAGGCATAAAAACCCCATAACTATAATACAGCAATTATTTTTTTAAGTATGAGAATTCTATTCTCTGCTTTAAAGCAATAAATCTAAAAACAGATGAAATAAAAAAATCTCCTAGAAAAATATGTTACCAAAATTGACAGAAAAAAACAGACAAACAACAAAAGCTCCTGGACATATTTTTATAAAAGTTCAGTCTGGACTTTAGAAATAGACTGACAGTACAAAACAGGAAAGCAATCAGTCAATCTCAGTTCAAAATATCAAAGCAAAAATCCAAAGTAAAATCGCAACAAACATATTCATGAGTGTAGAGTGTGCATAAATATATAATATTTCTCTAAAAACTATGTTTCCAATCTGATATATATCATGTATCCCATATATTTATCACATGCTTAATGTGTGTGTGTTTGTGATGATCCGGTAGGGTTTATCCTAGAAGCTCAACGAAGATTTAACATTAGCTAATGTAATTCGGCACACTGACAGATTACAAAAGGAAAAACTATATAATCATACCAATAGATGCAGAAAAAGTATTTAATGAAATTTACCACCCATTCACAATTTTAAAATGCAATAAAATACCTAGCCAACCAAGAACAGAAGGAAGTTTTAACTAATTTAGGAACGCATCTCCTTTAAAGTCAGGAACTAGACAAATATGCTTTTTCCATCACCCCCTCCCCCCCATTCATCATCGTGTGAGATACAGAGCTGATGCAATAAAACAAGAGAAAGGAGTAACAGAAATAAGGATTAGAAACGGAGAAACAAAAGAAGCATTATTTGCAGATGATAAGACTGTCTACATAGAGAATCCAAAAGAAACTACAAACAATTACAAGTAATAAGAGAGTCTGGCACGAACACCCGGAGACAAGGTTATCATACAAACACTCATGACATTCTTATCAGCAACAATCAACTAGAAAATGTAGTTTTATTTTAAAAGATCCCATTAGCAATAGCAATAAACTATGACAAACCTAGGAATAAATCTAAAGCAAATTATTAAACTTCACTAGAAGTCATAAGAACTAAATAAACAGTGATTTGTATCATGCTCAGAGATTTGGAAATTTAACATCAATACCTTCCTTTTAAGTTAATATATAAATCTAATGTAATTCATAATAAAATCCCAGAAATCTTTTTCATAAACATTTTTACCTGGTTTGAAAATTCACACAGAAGAATTAAGGTCAATGAACAGCCAAGACAATACTGACTGAAAACATATAAAGTGGGCACTTGTCCTGATATTAAGACATTAATTAAAGCCTTATAATTCAGGCACATTAGGATTGGGGCAGATATAGATAACTTAACCAATTCAATAGAGAGAGCCCCTCCATGTATCAGAATTTGGGATGAGACAGAGGTAGCATTAGAAAACTGTGGTTAAGGACTGAACTATTTCATAGATGGTTCCGGGACAATTGGTTATTCACAGGGGAAAAAAATTGATCTCAAACTCTCACTTCATCCACAAAATGGGTTCCAAGAGAATTATAGTTAACTTTAAAATACTTAGAACAAAATACAGTCACTATTTTTATAATGTTAGGTTGGGGAATGACACAATAGTAAAAAAAAGAGAGAAAAAGTGGTGATAAATTTGATTTTAAAACTCTTGTGACAAAAGACACTAGAAGACAAAGCTTAAAGACAAGAAATATACTGAGAGATAAAAGTTGTTTTTTTTTTTTTAAATCCAGTTGGGACTGTATCAAAATAAAAGGCTTCTACACAGCAAAGAAAACACTCAACAAAACTAAAAGGCAACCTACAGAATGGGATAAAACATTCACAAATGATATACCTAATAAAGGCTTAGCATCCAAAATATGTAAAGAACTTATACAACTCAACACCAAGAAAAAAAAACAAAACAACAACAACAACAACAACAACAACAACAACAACAACAAAAACACACCAAACAATCCGACTTAAAAATGGGCAGAAGACATGAACAGACATTTTTTCAAGGAAGACATACAGATGGCCAAACAGACACCTGATGCTCAACATCACTCACCAAGGAAATGCAAGTCAAAACCACAATGAGATATCCCCTCATACCTGTCAGAATGGCCAACATCAAAAACACAAGAAACAAGTGTTGGCAAGGATGTGGAGAGAAAGGAACCCTTCTGCACTACTGGTGGGAATGCAAACTGGTGCAGCCACTGTGGAAAAAAGTATGGAGGTTCCTCAAAAACTTAAAAAAGAGAATTACCATATGATCCCATGATTCCACCAATGGGTAGTTATTTGCCCATAGAATACGAAAACACTAATTTGAGAAGATATATGCACCCTTATGTTCGGTGCAGCGTTATTTACAATAGCCAAATTATGAAAACAGCCCGAGTGTCCATAGATAGATGAATGGATAAAGCAGATGTGGTGTGTGTGTAAAAAATTTCACACAATGGACTATTACTCAGCCATAAAAAAAAGAATGAAATCTTGCCATTTGCAACAACATGGATGGATCTAGAGAGCATAATGTTAAATGAAATAAGTCCATCAGAGGAAAACAAATACCATATGACGTCACTCTTACGTGGAATTTAAGAAACAAAACAAATGAACAAAGGAGAAAAAAAGAGACAAACTGAAAAAGAGACTCTTAACTACAGAGAACAAACTGATGGTTTACTGGAGGTGAGCTGGGTGGAGGGATGGGTGAAATGGGTGACAGAGATTAAAGAGTACATTTATCATGATGAGCACTGACTAATGTATAGAATTGTTGAATCACTATACTACATGCCTGAAAACTAATATAACACTAGAGGTTAACTGTATTGGAATTTTTTTTAATTCAGGATTTTTTTAATCTATAAGGAAGAAAACAACGCGCTACCAAAAAAATGATCAAATTCCATAAACTGGCAATAGATAGAAAAAGAAACCCCAATCACCAACGTTCATGAGAAAGAAAAGTATACGCTCACTGGAAATCAGAAATATAAACCAATACCACAGTGAGATACTTTTACAATCTATCAGAGAAGCAACATATAAAAGCCTGATGATGCCAAGTTGGAGAAGACACAGGGTGAGGAAAACCCACTCACGTTGCTGGGAGAGCAGTCTGGCAACATCTACCAAGGTTGATGTTTCTGCCCCCAGACCCAGAAATTGCACATTTGCATCTATACGTTTGATAAGGGAAGACATCAGGGTGTAGCGGAAAACAGACTAACTGTAACATTTTCTGTAAATAATCTTCTTTTAAAATAAAGATTTTATTTTGGGGGCGCCTGGGTGGCTCAGTCCGTTAAGTGTCCGACTTCGGCTCAGGTCATGATCTTGTAGTTCATGAGCGTGAGCCCTGCACCGGGCTCTGTGCTGACGGCTCAGAGCCTGGAGCCTGCTTCGGATTCTGTGTCTCCCTCTCTCTGCCCCTCCCCTATCCCCTCTCTCTCTCTCTCTCTCTCTCTCTCTCTCTCTCAAAAATGAATAAACATTTTTTTTAATTTTTAAAGATTTTACTTTTAAGTAATCTCTATGCCCAACATGAGGCTCTAACTCACAACCCAGAGATTAAGAGTTGTGGGCTCTGCAACGCAGCCAGCCAGGCACACCTGCAAAAAGTCTTTTTAAAAATGTGGTACACGTGCACATGCGTGCACACACACACACACACACACCCCTAAGAGAAACTGTTCCACGTGTGTGCAAAGAACATGTGCATGTTGTAGCATCATCTGTAAGGTGACGAAGTTAGAAACAACTGTAACATCCTCCCAAAGGGCATTTAAAAAGTTAGAAACAACTTTAATGTCCCTCCTTTGACTGAATACTCTACGTCATGGAACATGGATGAGGTAGAGGTCTCTCTTTCCCAACAGATTAATCTTATAAATAGGATGCAGAACACAAACCCAATGACATCTCTTTCGATAAAGTTTACAAACATTGAAAAATATACCCACTGTCTATCGATACATATGTGTAAAAGATGCACTCACACATGGTAATAATAAGCATCAAATTTAAATGCAAGCTGGGAGGCTCTCAGAAGGGAGGAGAGGCATGGGACCGAAAAGTGCTTTCTCTTTCTCTCTCTCTCTCTCTCTCTCTCTCTCTCTCTCTCTCTCTCCAGGTGGGTGGGAAGATCTAAAGCACATATGGTATCAAGATATGACAAAACTAATAACACACATGCATTTGCTATCTTATTTTCCATATTTCCTGTTGGCCTGGAGTTGTTCATAATTAAAAAAAAAAAAGTACTGTGTTTTGCACATTTGCAAGATATCAGTAGAGATCATCACTTGTTCCTAGGAGGCCTGGAGGCGGGCACGACAAGTGTCACTATTATCCCTTGACAGATGATGCAGGTGAGGGAGGAGTGGGCAGGAAGGCACATGATTTAGCATCACAGGCTCAGAGCCCTCAGCATCACAGCACGAGGACCACTCACTCCGCTCAGTCAATAATTTACATAACACAGGGAACCAGAAACTGGCACAACTTAGGGTAGGGCAGGCGGGTGAAGGAGAAGACAACCTCTTCCCTTCTGGAACAAACCGCAGCCTGAGGAAGGGCAATGACATAACTTGATAAAAAAGGGGAAGACAGGCTGCCCGGGTCATCTGACAGCTTTTTCAGTGAATCCGTAATTCATTCGCGGAGAGGCCGACCATTCCCTGTGCACCTGCCGAGGAGGAGGAAGTGAGAAAAGTGACCTCAGTTCTGGTCACTTCGCCTTCAGAGCCCAGCGCCCTGTGCAAATGGGACGCTACACCAGGGACGCGAGCCTTGAGATCCCGTCCTGGATTGGTTCCCTTACGGGCTCTGGCTTCCAGCCCCTCTTATTTCCAGTTGAAAAGGTGGACTGCCATCTCGAGGCCAGTGAAATTCTAGAATCCACCTCCCCTGTCTTTCAGGATTTGTTTTCCCTTTTCTTCTAAAATCCGAAAGAGAGCTTCTGCGTTTAATATCTGCACATGGTTTTGAGGCTGAGTCCTGGACGTGTCCCAGCTATGTTCTTTCCCCTTGGTGGCAGCCACGAAATGCCCAGTAATAGTACTTGGTGTCTGGAAGTCAATAAAGGCCCCTCCTCCGGCCGGCTCCCCAGCACCGTCCCTACCCTGGTTGTCTGTGAGTTGCTAGGCATGGAGGCCTCATGACTGTAGCTTTAACCGAGCATTCCGCCCCTGCAGTAAATACACGCCACGGGAAGGGGGGGAGGAGGGTCCCCACCAACAGCTTAGCCCCTAAAGCAGCGCTACATGCACATTTTAGGCTGGAAATAAGAAAGAATTTCCTGGCTGTAGGAACTGCCAAATAGTAGGGTGGGTAACCAAGGGAGGTTCCAGAATCTCCTCTAGAGATCTTTAGAAACTCGATACAACCTCACATATCTGAGACGACTTTTTGCAATCCTGCCTGGAGACAGAAGGACCTGGTGCCCAATCGGCCCTCCTCTCAGGCACGCGGTCCTGCCTCTTGTGTTCCCCTGTGCTTCTCATTAGTGTATATGCCTCCTGTGTGATTTCCTTCCCCCTCATGCACACTTAGTGTCAGCCCTCGGGCTTGTTTTCATTCGGTTCCTCGCCTCCTCGCACCTTTCCTTGTTATTTTATGGAAAGCTGGTCAAAGGTCAGAGTTGCCCAATTACCCACACATAGTTTGGCGGTCGCATCAGCTGCCCAGGCAAAACAGGGGGACGATTCCAATCCCAGCCTCGACTCCAAAGCTGGACGGAAACAGAGAAAATTAGCTGTTGCTCACAATCCGTCGTAAATGAAAATATGATCCTAGTAATTGATTTTAAATAGATTTTGAAAAGAATCGTTGGCTGTATTTCACGAAGAATACAGAGTTTCCAAAGCGTTCATTCCAGGGTTGGATTTTTTTTTTTCCCCTTCTTCTGGCTTAAACCCCAAATGGCCAAGATCCGAGTCTGAATAAACAGTGTGGGTGGTGACGGTTCTGTGAGGCCCGGTAGAGGATGCAATCACTTTCTTGCTCGGTTCAGCATTAAATCATGAGAAACCAGCCCGATCGCTCCCCAGAACTCGTATTCGCTAAATGGAGGGCCACAGAGCGTGTACTTTCTCTGCTTCTCAGGGAGGGGGAAAAAAAGTTAATTCTCCTAACTGCGAATGTTTAATTATGTATAAAGTTCATTGACCCCACAGGCGGCTGTCAGATGATCTTGCGAAGGCCTGTGAAGGCATCCCAGGAATGCAGTGATGTGGGCAGAAACCCAGGGGATTCATGCCACCGAATGCTTGAATCGGGACGGAATCAGCAGCCATCCAGAGAGGCTCCAGTGAAAACAGGACTTGGGGATCATCAGTAATTTAATCTCACCTACGCATTTCTAGGCCTTCAAAAGTGAGCATTATAAATCAGAAACTCAGGAAAAATCCCACAGGGAGGGGGCCCATGACGACGGGGTGAAGTTATTCTGTTTGCTGGTTACGGCCGCAGCTGGCTGGAAATGCATGCATTCGCAATGTTTTCTCCCCATTTTAGAGGTAATGCTTTCTGACTTCCCGGCTACCAACATGAAAAGAAAGTGATGAGGCAATCCCATTCATAAATACACGGTGGGGCTCGAAGGAGATGGCCGAGTCTGTTTATTTAGACAGTTTTGACAGAATACGGCCCTGGAGTGCACATGCAGTCACTCTGTTTCTTTTGCCAGTAAGTGCCCCAAAGTGCGTTCCCCACCCGCAAAAGCTGGATATCCTCCTTCAGGCTGACGGAGGGGAAGGAGGGAGGCCGGGTGACCTTCCCAACCGTGTCTCCCTCTCGTCATCTCCATCTGGGGCATACGCCTGGCTGCTGGCACCCGGGCTGTTATAAAAGATGGCAGTGGGGAGGGAGACAGGGTGGTTTGGGCCTCTTGGTAAGGGGAGGCCAGAGTCCCAGGGGACAATGTGGTCAGGCGGCTGGCTCAGGGGGCTCTCCTACTTAGAGAGAGGAAATAGAAAATATTCCGTCTTGGTGCCTCCTAAGATTGAAACTACCTGTTACGGGTCCGATGTTTTCTTTCAGTAGCTTTCTCACTAAACAGACTTTATCAGTCAAAATCCTACGCTTTCAGTGGGTAAAACGTGACAGGGTCCTATCCTCAAACACAACTGGGCTGCATTTTCTCGGATGTCTCTATCGTTACGAATACAGACAATGGGTGGCCAGAATTTAGCCAACGATTTTGATCCTCTGGTGGATGCGGAACGGAAAGAGTCTCACCTGTTTCGTATTTAGACTAACCTGCAATTCTTGGTCCTTTACCAAAATCGGCCACTTAGACTGTGAATGCACAGCGTAGGTCTGAGTTCAATTCATGTTAATCCAATAAATATTTGGAAAACACCAATCACGGAGTAGGCACAACTGGTGATACACAAATCAAAAAGGCACGAAACCTGGGGCACCTGGGTGGCTCAGTCAGTCAAGCGTCTGACTCTTGATTTCGCCTTAGGTCACGATCGCAAGGTTGTGAGATCAGGCCCCGCATTGGGCTCTGAGCTGAGTGTGGAGCCTTTCTGGGATCCTCTCTCTTTCTCTTTCTCTCTCTGCACCCCCAAAATAAATAAACATTTAAAAAACTTAAAAAAAAATTTTTTTTAACGTTTATTTATTTTTGAGACAGAGAGAGACAGAGCATGAATGGGGGAGGGGCAGAGAGAGAGGGAGACACAGAATCGGAAGTAGGCTCCAGGCTCTGGGCTGACGGCTGACGACGCGGGGCTCAAACTCACAGACCGTGAGATCGTGACCTGAGCTGAAGTCGGACGCTTAACCTACTGAGCCACCCAGGCACCCCTAAAACACTTTTTTAAAAAAGGCACAAACCCGGCCCTAGCAAGTCAGAAATGAGGAGGCAGACATTAATCCCAACTGGGAGGGTTCAGGAAGCTTCCTGCATGCAGTGTTTCCAGGGTGTGGTGGCATTTGACCTGAACCTTTACCAAAAGCCCCATGCCCACTTGTACACTGTGGCATTCTGGAGAGGAAAGAAATGTAGCTGTCACTGAGTCATGCTTATTCATGGCTGGGCTCTGTAATTTCACCTTGTTTTTAATTCATCTGACATTTGAGAGATTTGCTGTCAAGATCCCTTCTTCAAGACCCATACCATTTAATATTACTCTGTTCAGGGGTGCCTGGGTGGCGCAGTCGGTTAAGCGTCCGACTTCAGCCAGGTCACGATCTCGCGGTCCGTGAGTTCGAGCCCCGCGTCGGGCTCTGGGCTGATGGCTCAGAGCCTGGAGCCTGTTTCCGATTCTGTGTCTCCCTCTCTCTCTGCCCCTCCCCCGTTCATGCTCTGTCTCTCTCTGTCCCAAAAATAAATAAACGTTGAAAAAAAAACATTTAATATTACTCTGTTCAGTGAACAGTTAGAAAAAAAAAAAAAAAGAAAAAAGAAAGAAAGAAAAAGAAAAAGAGTTTCTTCTGTCCTTGAATAAGGAAGCCTTTCTTCAAATCTTTAAACATTTTCTAGAAATATGATTTCCCATAGTTACAGGGGAAACAGGCTTCCAGATAAAGAAATTTGGACGCTAAGTAATATCCTAAATCACTTCCACCTTTTGGATACCACAATTTATAAAATTCCATGAAGGAAATGACTCTTACTTCTCATGAAGTTCCCACTGGGAAATCGCTGTGAGCCACAGTTATGAAAGCGATATCCTCTCACTGGTCCCAATTCTTTCCCTTTGTCAGACGACCTTCACCAGCTCTGAACCACAGACCAACTCAATTATTTCTTGTCTGTACTACATGTTGTCATCCACCTGGTCAGGTGGCTCTTAGAGAACATGTCTCTGTTACATTTGAAGTTCTTGCGTATCAGGGATTGTTTTATTCATCTTTATATTCCCCCAGAGTATCTATAACATACTTGGTGTTCACAAAATGAATGAGTAAATAAATGTCATGGAGATGTCTATGGCAAGGGTTGGAAAACTTTTTCAGTAAAGGGCCCTTGTAAATATTTTAAGATATATGGTCTCTATCATAACTATTCAACTCTGCTGTTATTATAGGAGAACAGGTACAGGCAATCCATATACATATGGGCATGGCTGTGTTCCAATAAAACTTTATTTATAAAAATAAATGGCAAGCTAGATTTGGCCCACAGGCCACAGACGTTTGACCCTTGATCGATGGTGTTTATCGTTGCCATAAACCTTAGTATATTCTTTAAATTTTCATATATTCCCTGTGAATATCAATAATTACATAAAGTGCCAAAAATGTAAATATGTAAGAGCTGTTTTGAAATTCCACATTAATGAATCCACTTAAAAAAAAAAAAATCCAGGGACACCTAGGTAGCTCAGTCTGTTAAGCAACTGACTTTTGATTTTGGCTCAGGTTGCGATCTCACGGTTCGTGAGTTCGAGCCCCAAATCAGGCTCTGCACTGACAGCATGGAGTCTGCTTGGGATTCTCTCTCCCCCAATCTCTGCCCCTCCCTCCCTCCCTCCCTCTCTCTCTCTCTCTCAAAATAAATAAAAAAAAAAAAAAAAACAAACAAACCAGGAAAGCACATACAGAGATTAGCCATTACTCCAAGTGTATTTCATGGTCACTTACTTTGCTTATCGTATGCCTTTAAAAGGAACAATTCTTATCCCTCAAAAATGGGATAGCAGTTTTGCCATTGACATCACCACTATTGAGTAAACTTGATATAAGATCTCAGAGTTACTGGGTGAGCAGTCTGGTGCTGGGGCACAGTGAACTTGACACTTTCCTGGAAAGGGGGAGTAAATGCACCCCCCCCCACTTCGTTCCTGCTCTCTACCAGATCATTTGGTCTGATTTTACTGCCAAAGGTTATTAATGCAGAAGATACATCCTCCTTTTTCTTGATGACCTTCTGGAAAACATCCAGCTCCAAAGAGCACAACAGAATCTCGAAAGCCCAGCAAACACACAGAGAAGTAAAGGGTAACTACGAGGACTTGATGAAAACAAGATGTCCCAGCCTGTCACCCTGACCTGGTTTGCGAATGCCCCACCCACCCTTACTCTTTCCCTCACTGCCCAGCTATCTTGGTGTAAAATGAAATTTTTAAAAAAGGAGCTGGATCTGAACTGTGGTGGGAACTCAGAGGATATAAAGTGGTAAGGTCAATTGCTTGGTTTGGAAAAATTCAACCAGGTGTTCCCGAGGTATGAGGAAATAAATGCGCAGCAAACGACGCACAGACACGCACCCACAGACATTTTTTGAGATGTGCTACTCCAAGGTGTGGCTCTTGAAACTGTGTCCGTCATCCCTAGGGTACCAGGAAACAGTTCTAGAGGTTTCTTGTAAGAAAGAAAAAATGCAGTTTGAGCCTTTCCAAGCTTCTCAGCACCTGGACCACGTTCAGATAGATACTCAGAAGGATTCTGTGCCTTAAGGAAACAAGAAACCACTGACTTGCAAATAGAAGGTACCACTGGGGGCTCAAAAGACCCGACTGCAAGTCTACCACAATCGACCTATGTGACTTGAGGCAAATTATCCGACGTTAACGAAACTTGCCCTTTTGTACCACAGGGCTAAGGTACGCACGTTACTGAGGGGCAATACGGTGTCTGGCCCAATTTATTTCAACAAATGCTGAGAATCTATCACATGCCTGTGTTGGAGAGTAGACAAGGAGGATGCCATAGATTCCGGGCACAAAGCGCAAGTGACTGTCACTGCTCCTTTTGCAACACTTGTGCATCACCATCCCCCATTCCTCTCCTCTGTTTATCCCATCTCCTACCCTTCTAGTGTCGCCACAGGGCCTTATTATCAGTCACTTCTCATTGTTCTCCCCTGCTACCGGACGTGGAGCCATTCTCACGGTGTTCCGAACAGAGCTCTAGCCAAGAGCACCATGCACCTGAAGTGATTATTTACACGGACTCAATTCACATTTGGAGGAATTCTGAAGTGCTTGTATCCCATGTGGCAACGGCACGTGGGAGGCCCCTGGCCATCTTGGTCGGGGGTTAGATGTATAAAAATAAAAAGGGATCGCGTGAAGTAGATAATGGAAAGCAAGGAGGACGCTAGGGAGGACTGTGAAATGTCCAATAAGGCTGTTTACAATATTTAGGACAACTTCCTCCGTCTCCGTTACAACAGTCCAGGTGACATGCCCCACGGGAAAAATCACCGAACGTGCAGAGTAAAGGAATCGGCAACCGGCCGTGAGGGTGCTGTGCGCAGCAGGGACGCGATCCGCGAGCGAAGGGTAGATCTCATCACTCAGGACCCCCTTTTTCTTCCATCTCAAGAAACCGAACGCTAGCATATGGATGCAGAACACCCGGTCTTCATGTCTTTGCCTCAGCCTCCCGGGCTGTGCCCACAGGACGCAAACTAACGGCTGAAGAGAAAACATAACGCGTAAGTCAAGGGACTTATTTGACAAATGTTAAGTTCAACCTATCATTGAGAGAGATGCTCTTAATCTCTGCTGAGGCCCCATGAACACATTATCTGCTTCTCTCTTCTGGTTTCCAGCTTCATGAATACCAAAACCTTCTCCTTGAAATGCGAGATCTTTGAAGAGTCCATCTCGAGATTTCCAGAGGCTTCACTTAAGCCAAATAAGTGGGCTCTCTGATTGGTGTGCCTAGAACGATACAGGTAAAAACGTCTTTCAAATCAATCACGCAAGAGTTCGCTTCTAAGGAATGCCGCTTCGGCCTCAGGAAGCGGGACCAGATGTGATCCTTCCATCACTCCCTGGCAGCATTCTGGGCAAAGCAAACAGAAAATCTCGAGGAAAAAAAAAAAGAAACTTTCAGAACCCGAGTCGGGCCCCTTCACATTCCTTTTTTTAAGCATTACGAGACTGATCCTGGGCCACAGATGAGGCTTTTGGATGTCAGATGCAGCCGGCAGATGTTTTCCCTTAAGTCCGTTGTCTCTCCTTCAATCTGTTTATAGCTGCCTCCCTGTCAGCCCGCACCTCCAGTCCTCACTCACTGCACGTCCTAAAGGCAGCTTCCCGCCACACACAAAGGGGCATTTTGCAGTAATTTGTTCTCTCTTCTATAAGGAATGCGCCCACTCATCAGGTATCCGGTTAACCCATTACTGGGGGGTTCCTCAGCCATCTCCAAGAAATGCCGTAGTAAAAGCCCCACGTAGACATGACGTCCCCAAAGCTGTGTGGCATCAGAAAGGTTTTGCTTTTCTTAGAAGGCGACTACTGAGATCACGTGACTGGTACCGGCCTCTTAAACCAATTGGGTATCAAGTGATGGGCACCCGTTTATTCAACCCTGTAGGTTTTGTTGTTGTTGTTGTTCCGGCCTTGAAGATGCTCTTGATACAAGTCAGACCGAGGATCTCCATTTGTAAGTCAATTACACAGATCCCACGGCAGCCAAAGCAAGCGATAGATTTCAGAGACTTATCCAACCTCGCTACAGACTCACGCGGAATACGACCCGCTGGAGATAAAGGATAACGTCTGCGACGACTTCTCGTACATAAAAGTGCCATGAAACGCGGGAGCTTCTTGGTGGTGACGGAACAGTTCTGTAACCCGATGGAAATGGTGGTCACAGGAATCTGGACGTGGGGCGAAGTACGCGCACAGGCATGCCCACAGACAGGGGCGGGGAAAAACTAGTGAAATCTGAATACGGTCCGGAGGTTATGCTAACGTCAATCTCCTGGCGTTGATAACGGCTATGCTATATACACCATACTCTGAGCTAGCTGTGCAGGATGTTACCATTGGGGGCAGCCAGATGAAGAGTACATAGGACCTCTCTCTGCTATTTTTGCAACTTCCTGTGGATCTATATTTACTGCAAGATAAAAAGTTTAAAGAGTGGCATGAGAAAGTTGGCGCTTGTCTGGCATCGTAGCCTTGCCCATCGTAGCCTCGTTGTATTCGAAGATCTCGGCTGCTTCTTTGTCTACTCACAGTATTTTGAAGTATTTCCTATGACCTTTCTCTATGAAATGAAGTCGACTTATCTTCTCGTCTGCACCACGTGGCCTCTCTGAATAGGAGGGCCGTGGAGAGGGGATGAGCAGGGCTGACTGATTCTGAGTGGCTCACGCCGGGCTGGCCGGCATCCGGCATCACAACCAGCCTTCTGATACGACGGCATCTTTCAGGTGTTTCACGGGTTTTCCCAATGACGCAGAGGTTTAAAGAACAATCCGGTCCTAGTCCCCAACTGGCACACACAGAGATGAGGCCATTAGCTAAGGAACAGGGAGGAGAGAGGGGTGTAACTCAGGCCAAGACTTGGCTCTTTTTTCTGTCTCCACAAGCTTCTCCCAGGACTTCTCATGGTTCTGCCTCACATTACAGGCCTGTGGCAAGTGCAAGATCCCTTGTGACACTCCATCTAAACCAGCCCGCCCCTCCCCAGCTACCCAACATTGTTCTTTTTGTTGTCTATCAGCACCTGACCTTTCACTTTACTTATTTATCACCTGTATCTCTGCATTCACATATGACCTCCAGAACACCTGTCTCTTCTGCTCACCAGCAGGTCCCCGACCCTGAAGACAGGGCAGTAACTATTTATTGACTGCATGCCTGAAGAAATGAATAACACATCTCTAAAACGAGGGCCATTCGACCGCGGCAATTCGCAAACACACAGATCATCATTAAATGACACAGAGCCTTCGTTAACAATCATTCAGGCTGGTTCACGTATGCCAAGGTCATTTTATGTTTGGCTAAGGGAATAAACATGACAAAAATTTGACTGGGGGTTTTTAAGGCTAGCAGCTGAGTTCAAGAGCTCAATGGGAGTCTCAATGAAAAGACAGGATTCCTGTTGAATTTTCTGTCTCAGGTAGAAAGAGATCAGGAGCAGGGGAGTAGATTGATGGGGAGACAGGAACAAGTGGACATCTGAATACACACACACACACACACACACACACACACACACACACACACACTTTCTCATCTCCAAAGATGTCATGGGATCTTGATGCTTCCCTTACCCTTGTAAGCCAGCCTGCAATGAATGGGGAGTCCCCTGACAGAGGACAGAAAAGCACCAGGGAGATAAGTATGGCGGGCATGGGCAGGTAGAAGGAATGCACAAGGAGCCCCCGTGAGACACTGAGAGTGTCCTGAATAATGTCATCACCTCCACTACGTGGACTCATAAGGATCGTGAGAGCTCAGGAGTTAAAGGTTCCCCTATCACCAAATCATCAGTCTGGAGCTGTCTTCTCCTGGAATATGTCACATCAAAACAGGAAAGGCTCTGGACAACCCACCATGCTCAAGACGTCAGAAGAAAACTCTTCGAGGGCTGTGTTCTTAGATGTGGTGAAATGTTTTAAATAAATGGTCTGCCTTGGTGCAGAAGAAAAAAAAAACTCCTCCAAAAGACCCCTTAACATCATGGGAATAAGAAGCAAGGAGACCAACGACCCCTCAACTTTAAAAGTGTCCTTGGAGCCGAACAGCCTGAAGTTAGTCTTCTGATACCAAGTCAGCCTGTGCTGACGGACTCCCCTTCATTTCACGCTCCTCTTAAAAGAAAACAGGCCGGACTGTTTCAGTAAATAACAAAAGGTCAGAGAAATGCTACTCACAACATGAGCAAAATAACGGTGCAACCTGCCAAAATGTTTCCTAAGGCCTAACAGGCAGAAAAATCCAGTGGTGAACGAGTCCACAGACGCGCCTGGAGAGAAGGGAAGGTTCGTCTCTGTAAAATTTGCCATCAGGCCTCTAGCTCATGTCTCGTCAGTGAGAAATAAAAAATAGATGAGCCATCAGGGTCCAACCAACACTTAAATTCCACGTCCCTCATAAAGAAGTAGGTTGCCTACGTGTGTAGTAGGTTTGTTTTTGCAGGTTCCTCTTCTGAGATTATGTTTCGACTCTGGAGCCAGGTGTCGAAGTGGTGGTCGAACCACTATGCTTTGACCCAAAAGCAAAGCCCCCCCTAAATTTGGCTAAATCCCCTCCTGAATGAAACCGGTTTCACTCCAACCACCTGAATTTGGGCACATACGTTCATGTTATCTTCAGAACTTCTCTGAGGTGAACAGAGTGCAAATACCCTTATGAGAGCTTGAGAGAGAAAGACGCCCAAGGCAGAAGTCAAGACCCTTTGCCCTCAGGATACTGCCTCCATTGATTCTGGTCAGTAACTGGTTGGGGTACTGTCTCGCCAGGGCATCCCTGCTCTTAGCCTTGTGGACAACACTGCACTTAAAGCCTTATCGCCAAACCTGTTGCAAAGAGCGGATCTCATTCACCTCTGGCTTCCGTGCTGCCTTGTAAGTGGTCAACGTTGAGCATACTCAGTGCCGTAAGTCAATGGTATCCATAGTCTACACCATTCCTGGTTTAAACCCATAAAGCAGCGTTTTACAAAATACGTCCCACAAAATACTAGTCTGGCAAGATTTCACTTGGGTGCAAAACAATTCTGATTCCATGATGAGATGCATTTTGGAAATGCTTCCACAACCACTATGTTCCCCCATTTCAGAATCATAATGCACACGTGCATATTAAAGATTCTGAGAAGTCCCTCAGAAAAGAAACCTGTTTAAGTCAGCATTTCCCAAGTGATGTTCAGAAACTTATTCTCAATGAATACCCATAACCATCCTGAGGAACTAGTGTTTCACAGGGGACACACTGGGGAACGCTACCTTAACTTCTGATTCATTGGCTAATCTCTAATCTGTCATTAAGTCTGATTGATCCTTTCTTCACGATATGTTATTGTGGTCGATACTGCCCGTTGAACGCCCTATTGTTAAGTTTCCTATTCTTTAACCTATTGCTTCGTAACAGCAAGAGACTCACAGAAGGTCAGGTCTGGAAGGGCTCTTAGAAATAATCGTAAAGTAAAGGTCAACCCCTGAATTTAACAGAGTTGTTAACGAACGCCTCCGTGGTGAAGGGTACTGGCTTAGGATGTCACCATACAATACGTTTGGCTCCCTAAAAGGCAAGGGTGATGTCAGACAGTTAGCCTCTGCTTTGCCATCCACGCTGTGGACAGGAATACAACAGTGGGCCCCCAGTGGGAAGGAGAAGGGAAGAGATGCCAAGGGAAGCCACTAGAGCACCCACCACAAGCCACACACCTGCACCTCCATCCCCCCTCGTAACTCTCAAGCAGCTCCGCGGGTCAGGTATTTGCATGACGAGGAAGCTCAAAGCCACACAGAGCGCAGGTCGCTGTGTCAGGATTTGAGCCAAGAACAGTCTGACCCCAAAACACATACTCCTGCTAGTGCATTCTATTCCCTTAACAAAGAGGCCCACAATAGGAGCATGTTGAATTATATATTAAGCCAGGAATTTGCATATCTGACATTGAGGGCGGAGACTACGGCCACTACTGCAAGGAAGAAGACAAAGTTAGCCTTTGCTTCCCATCACAATAGTCCATCATTTGTGAATGTGAAGAAGAGAGCAAATTTTTGAATTCACTATTAATGAAATAAAAAAACCTCTTAACTGACAAAAACGGAATCAAGTTAATCAAATAACGAGGGCTAAATTCTAGTACCATGGAACGCCAAAAATAATATATTTGCAAAGTTTCGCACGACCGTTGAATATTAGAATTGATTGGCTTCTCCTGTCAAATGCTGACTCATTTTGGTTACAACTCGTGAAATCTGGGGTGGGTGCAAGTCCAGTTAATATGGTGGTGGTGGTGGTATATCTTCATTTTATATACCCAAACATATACTACTCAAAACTGCGGGGGGCGCCTGGGTGGCTCGGTCGGTGAAGTGTTCAACTCTTGGTTTCAGTTCAGGTCACGAGCTCACAGTTTGTGAGATCAAGCCCCGCACTGGGCTCTGCGCTGTCAGCTTGGGATTCTCCGTCTCCCTCTCTCTCTGCCCCTCCCCCACCATGTTTGCGTGAGTGTGTGTGTGCGCGCGCTCACACGCGTGCTCTCTCTCTCTCTCTCTCTCTCTCTCCCCTTCTGAAAGAAACAAACAAAAAAACTGCTGTAGTGCTCGTGGGGAAAGGAAACTTTCTCCAGATAAAATCAACTGGTAAACCGTAAGAGTGTTCTTTTTCATATTCATCTGTCACTAATCCAAATTCAAAAATTTAAACTTCTTTATGTGCATTTTTGAGGTATTTTGAATACCGGTAAGTCATTTTTTCCTACTTATTAGTGGAATTACTGCCTTTTGGAGAATTTCCGAGGCAACTCATAGTTCCGAAGTCCAGGTAAAATATTAAAGATGACACCAATAAACTAACAACAAATAATAATTGTCACAAACCCATGAGTAATCAAGTTTAAAAAAAATACTGGTCTGGGAGAATTTATATCGTTCTTTATAATACTTAATGTGCAACTCAGCTTATGGATAACATGAAGTTTCAATATTGGTAGAAGGAGAAAAATTTTAATTTTAGTATTTAAGTCAATCATGACCATGTAGACTTAAGAAAAAAATTACTAAGAAAAATATTTCATATTTGACTGCCAAGACAAACTTTTCTGTCAGTATGAGGTAGTGAACTTTAGCATTAGGTTTGTCATCTGGAAATTAAAATAAGACCAAGTTAAAAATAAACAATTTATGTCTCTACCCCTCTTCTATTCCTCAAATATGAGGAATGCTAATTTTCCTGATACCTCGAAAAAGACATCGGCGAGATTGTCATTCACTGAGGTTATGAGACGTAACAAAGAAGCGAAAATTTCCAAGCAAACAGAATTGTAAATTCTTGACTGCTCCTGTCACAGCTTATGGACAGAGAAATTACTTTCAAGTGAACTGGCAAAACCTACTTGACTCTATCGTTCGCTTCATTAACATTCCAAACTCCCTTTATGGATTCAGGTTTCCACACATGTCCTCATGTCCTGGTGGGACAGCTCTTATCAGAGACACTATTGTCCCTCCTCCCGTATCCAAGTAAATAGGACAGGGTCAGTTCTGCAGAGGCTCTGCATGGAGAAATTCTGCACAGAGAAATCTATCAGACCTTGACCTAGAATAGAAGAGGGAGCCGGCAGAAATTAAGAAGGAAACAATAGGCAAAATAAATAGCTTCCTGGCATCTGCTATTTCAGATCTGATTTTTGTTAATGAATGCATAGACAGCAGATACCAATTCTGTAAACGAAATCATATTTTAATGGTAAACAGAATTATTCCTGGGCTGAGCACAGTTTGGATTTGTTCCTCGTTTCCCTCACTGTGAAAAAAGAAAAAAGAAAAAAGAAAAAAGAATGGCCACTTACAAAGCCTTTAGCATATGCCGGGCACTGTCGTAAGCATTCGACTCATATTATAACGCACAGCAGCACTTAGAAGGGAAGGAGCTGTTATCATTGGCACTTTGCAGATAAGGAAAAGGGAGCATCAAAAACCAGGTAGCGAAGGGCAGAGCTGAGGTTAGAATCTGGGCCGGCCTCTCAGGCCCACGTGGCTAAGACCTGACACTTTATGACCAATTATGAAGTCAGCGGGGTTGATTATCTCGACAAGCTTGGATAAGATGCAAATTCAAAGTAGCCAATAATCACTTCCCATATAAGAATATATTCCAATATTCAAAAAAGGGTTAAGACATTCTGTGGTCCTACCACCCCGTCACGTAACTGGGGCAACCTGGTCACCAGACGGACCTCGGGAAGGTGGTTTCTGAGTGCTAGTTCAAGACAGCAGTGACCGGGGCAAAGCCCTCCTGAAGACCATCAGCTGCTCAAGGCATAAATTTGGGGAGAAAAGTATTTGAGGCGGCCGTTAGAGACTTCTACAACAACTCGATCACTTCCTTTACGTTCTAGATATGAATAACCGAATAATCTCACTGCTGGAGTTAAAGGCTTGCCTGTTTTTAGGAAAATGAGATTTTTATTTGGGATTCCCCAGTATATTAGAAAATGATTCTTAGTATAATTGTGGGCAAGAAGGAAATAATACACATATTTGTGGCTATGAGCAGCTAACCAGAAAAAAGAAAAAAGAAAAAAGAAAAGGAAAAGAAAGAAACTGTCCGGACTTGCACAGTTCCAAAAACTGCTGAATGTTTTCTTTTTTTTTTTTTTCCACCCAACTAAGCATTTCTTTCTTATCGAGGAGGCTTCATTTCCCACCTGTGTCTTTTACGTTCTTGAAATACATATCAAGTTAGTGTTTATTTTCCACCCACTGAAAACTTGTTTAAGCTTTACTTTGGGGGATCACGATTTGTCTGGCAAGCTTCGGCGTAAGAGAAAGCTTCCTTTTATGTACAGCAAACTCCTTGACTGTTTAGAATGTTTGTTTGGGAGATAAAGGGATGCCTGGTGGTTTTTCTGCTTCCTAACAATTACCATGTACAACATGACCAGGCAAAAAGTAAAATGTCCTCAAACAGGATTCCACCTTCCTCTGGCTAGGACTCCTCATTGCTGGGATCGTGATAAGAGATGCCAGTTTGTTCGGTTTTTTTAATATATATAGTCCAGTGTCATTTAAAACTTCCAAGTGCTTGTATCATAAGCTGAGATACATTCCAAATGCGGGTTACAGAAGAGATGCCGTATGTAGTGATCCAAACCTTTGAGGTGCGCTGTCCTCCTTCTTCACACTGAGTGTGAGGTTTCAGCGCGAATGAAGAACACCTCTTCAAGCCGGGGACCACAGGGCGCCACCCTGACAGGGCCCGTGGGGCACATTCCCCGGACCTCAGCAAAAGCCATTGGACGGGAACAAACACACAGGGAGGCATGAGGGCTTCCGAAGGTCATGGGGAATGCGGAGGTGAAAGGTGGAGGGCAGAACGCAAAGCCGGGAACACGGGCCTGGCCTGTACCTGGATCTGGCTGGGGACCCCCCTGTTGGGCGTGTGGACCTGAAGAGCATGTGGTTCCAAGTCCGATTCCCCTCGTGGGCATTTAGAAGAATCGAGTTACATACAACGGAAGGTCCCCCCCCCCCCACTTTCCCGGTGACACAGCGAAGGTCCAAGGAAGCTGAGTGACAGGGAGCAGTGTGGGCCAGCACCGTCACATTTTCCAGCTCCCTAAGTCGTCGGTGACTCTTTTCTGCAGTGTGCATCGCTGTCACACATGAGACAGAGTGGCAGTGTGGCCAGCGGTATCCAGAGCAACGCTTCTCATAAACAGACCACACTCCGCCATGCTGAGGGGGCAGAGTCCCCTTCCTGCTCTACCAGAACGGGACCGGGCCCCAGGACGACGACAGCACCAAACCCTCGAGGGACAGGACCCTCTGCACTTGGAATTGGACAGCCACGTGGGATCCCTTGGACTGTCCAGTTCTTCAAAAGCCCAAGTGGCTTGGTGTGAATCCCGACAGTCGAGAATAAGGACACACGGAGATGCCACTTACTAGCCAGGACAGGCGATGAGGCTCTACGAGACCGGACTTCTGTTTCTCACTCGGCAACTGAGTTGGTGAGTAAACTTGAGCTACTTGCTTAACTTTGGATTTCCCTTGTGTAAAAACCACGGGAAGACCATGTCTAACTACCTCTCAGGAATGTTGTGAAAATTACCTAACAATGTTTGAAAAACCACACAGTGTTAGGACAGCATCGTAGGCTATACATTGTCATCACTAAAATCATCCATACCAGGTTAAAGGCACACATACACTTCATTTTAATTAAGAAAAAATTTTAAAGTTTATTTACTACCGAGAGACAGAGAGACAGAGCGTGAGGATGGGAGGGGCAGAGAGAGGGGGAGACACAGAATCCGAAGCAGGCTCCTGGCTCCGAGCTGTCAGCACAGAGCCTGATGTGGGGCTTGAATTCATGAATCGCGAGATTATGACCTGAGCCAAAGTCAGACGCTTAACAGACTGAGCCACCCCGGTGCCTGGGCATACAGACGTTTCTTAATGAAGAAGGAGGAGGAAAGGAAGAGGAGGAGGAGGGGAGGAAGGGGAGGAAGGGGAACAAGAGAGAGGAAGGAAGGAAGGAAGGAAGGAAGGAAGGAAGGAAGGAAGGAAGGAAGGAAGGAAAGAATTCTCTTCTTATTTGGGAGATCTCACAAAACATCATATTAAAAACATTAACATTCTGAAAAGTGAATTCGATGGCAAGGGAATGCACTAAAACTGAGGAATGGTGATATTCCAATCTACAAGTCCTTTCAGCAGAGAAGAGCTTGAGCAGATGGTTAATTAATCAAATATATTTGATGGGACCAATATAATCAGTAACCTCATTCCGTTTGAGATTTAGTTTAGTTTGAGAATACTATAAAAACGCTGCTATACTATACTACCCTATACTATCAAATACTATAAAAACCTGTTGAATGCTTAGGTTTGCAGAGTAAGTGGAGTAATTAACAGTTACACTCAACACCCACGGAAACCAAAAAACGTGTCCACTAAACAAGATTGCACGAGAAAACTCTACCCAGACTGCGTTTGCCAGTCTATACAAAATAGGGGAAGTTAGGGGAGGTACTTTTTTTTTTAAGTTAAATTCATTCCATTTAAAAATAGTATAATTTAATCTGAGATTATGGCTTTTTTCTACTTTTTTGGTGTTAGATGATTTTAGTTGTCTGTGAGAGTAAATAGTAGCTAATTTTTTGATATCCCAACTTGGCAAAGTAAGACATTAGCATCTCTGTATTGGTCCTTAAATTTTATTTTTTTAATTTATTTTTGAGAGAGAGAGAGAGAGAGAGAGCAAGCCGGGGAGAGGGGCAGAGGGAGAGAATCTTTAGATCCCACAACCCTGAGATCATGACCTGAGCCAAAAGCAAGAGTGGGACACTCAACCAACTGAGTCACCCAGGCACCTCGGTCCTTAAATTTTAAAAGAGAGAGGGGCACCTGGGTGGCTCAGTCAGTTAAGCGTCCGACTTCAGCCCAGGTCATGATCTCACGGCTCGTGAGTTCCAGCCCCGCGTCGGGCTCTGTGCTGACAGCTTAGAGCCTGGAGCCTGCTTCGGATTCTGTGTCTCCCTCTCTCTCTGCCCCTCTTCCACTCATGCTGTGACTCTCTCTCAAAAATAAATACTTAAAAAAAATTAAGAGAAAGAGAGGGAGAGAGCAAACAAATTTTTGAAATGCAGAAGTTTGACTAGCACTGCCTCAGGAGAAATTACCTGCTGTTAAAACCTCATAAAGAGGGGGCACCTGAGTTGATCAGTCAGTTAAGCGTCCAACTTTTGACCTTGGTTCAGGTCATGATTTCACAGTTCATGAGATAGAGTCCTGAGTTGGGCTCTGAGCTGACAGCGTAGAGCCTGCTTGGGTTCCTCCCCCCGCCCCTCTCTCTCCCCCTCCCCTGCTTGTGCGTGTTCTCTCTCAAAGTAAATAAACTTAAAAAACATACTCATAACGAGTAGAGACCCCACCCGCATGGGTATTATTTCATGTGATGGAACATTTCCTAATAAGACACAAAGTTTCATTTCAATATGTAATAGAAACAGATTTGAAGTTGTACGAATAAACCAAGTTTCCAAACTGTGCTACAAAAGTATGCTGCCCTCTAAAGTTAAATGCAATGTAGATTCTAAAGTACTCTACAAACATACATTATATTGTCATTCTTCAAATGGTAGAAAGCGTTTTAATTAAAACCCAGAGGGCATACAAGGCAATATAACCCAACCGACATCAGCATAGTAATAAAGAATGAAAACACTGTTTACTGGCTTGCCACTCCTAGATCCTATCTATAGAAGTTACACACAAATATCGATTCTGCATCTGAGGACAGACAACAGAGGCTTTAGCCATTCAGTTAACCAAGAAGAACCCAGGTGTTCTCAGCCCTGGAAGCAGGTGACAGAGGCTGGGAGACGGAAGAGAGGAGAGGGGCCAGAAGAGCTAATGTTCTTGTTTTTAATAGATAATTAAGCGATGCTCTCTAAGGTTAACAAAATAAGAAATGATGTTGTAAGAATTTGTCTGACATCCAGATGGCCGACTGACACGTGAAAAAATGCTCAACTTCACTCATCATGAGGGAAATACGAATCAAAACCACCATGATACCACCTCCCACCTGTCAGAATGGCTCACATGAACAACTCAGGCAACAACAGATGTTGGCGAGGATGCGGAGAAAGAGTATCTCCTTTGCATTGTTGGTGGGGATGCAAGCTAGTGCAGCCACTCCGGAAAACAGTATGGAGGTTCCTCAAAAAACTAAAAATAGAACTACCCTACGACCCAGCAATCGCACTACTAGGCATTTATCCAAGGGATACAGGTGTGCTGTTTCGAAGGGACACATGCACCCCCATGTTTATAGCAGCACTATCAACGATAGCCAAAGTATGGAAAGAGCCCAAATGTCCATCGATGGACGAGTGGATAAAGAAGATGTGGTATATATATACAATGGAGTATTACTCGGCAATCAAAAAGAATGAAATCTTGCCATTTGCAACTACGTGGATGGAACTGGAGGGTATTATGCTAAGTGAAATTAGTCA
This sequence comes from Herpailurus yagouaroundi, assembly GCF_014898765.1. Classification (NCBI taxonomy): domain Eukaryota; kingdom Metazoa; phylum Chordata; class Mammalia; order Carnivora; family Felidae; genus Herpailurus; species Herpailurus yagouaroundi. Next base: position 13,711,665 of record NW_024412397.1, on the reverse strand, counting down.
GAGAAAGAGAAAAATCATATGACTTCACTCATACGAGGACTTTAAGAGACAAAACAGATGAACATAAGGGAAGGGAAGCAAAAAGAATATGAAAACAGGGAGGGGGACAAAACACAAGAGACTCATAAATATGGAGAACAAACTGAGGGTTACCAGAGGGGTTGCAGGAGGGGGGATGGGCTAAATGGGGAAGGAGCACTAAGGAATCTACTGCTGAAATCATTGGTGCACTAGATGCTAACTAATGTGGATGTAAATTTAAAAAATAAAAAAATAAAATTAAATAAATAAAACAAAAAAATTATTCGTCTGAAATTCATGCAGGGTCCTTTACGGGGAGAGGCTGGGATGCCAACATCACCACAGAGAAGAAGTTGGGGTTGAATGAGGGACAGAAACCTCATCTGCCCTAGAACAAAGTCAGCAGAGCCAAGGGTTTATGAACCGAGAAACAGTGGTGTGATGGGTGGGGCTGTCCCCCCGAAAGATATGCTCCAGCCCTAACCCTGGTTCCTGCGAATGTGACCTTTGTGGGAAACAGGGTCTCCGTAGAGCCATCAAGTTGAGGTGAGGTCCCTGGGATGGGCTGCCATCCAGTGTGACTGGAGTCCTCAAAAGAGAAGGGAGACGCTACGCGAAGGCGGAAACACACTGGGAGAGTGGCAGGCGACGAGGTGACGAGGTAGGGACCGGGCTGGTGACCTACAGGCCAAGGAACGCCAGGGATCAGAGCCACAGCCACAAGCCAGGGAGGGAAGAGGTGAGTTCTCCCCCAGAGACTTCAGAGGGAGCCTTCTCTGTGACAGAAGACATTTCTGTTGCTTCAAACACTCTTAGCGGTACTTTGCCACAGCAACCCCAAGAGACATGTATTATTTAAAGCTGTGAAGCCAATCACCAGGAGAACTTTTAACAAGGATGGGAGGGGGAGCGCCTGGGTGGCTCATTCCATCAAGCATCCAACTTCGGCTCAGGTCGTGATCTCACGGTTTGTGGGTTCGAGCCCTGCGTCAGGCTCTGTGCTGACGGCTCAGAGCCTGGAACCTGCCTTGGATTCTGCTTCTCCCTCTCTCTCTGCCCCTGCCCCACTCGCGCTCGCTCTCTCTCTCTCTCTCTCTCTCTCCCTCAAAAAGAAATAAACATTAAAAAAAAATCTTTTCTTAAAGGTGGGAGGGTTAGATGTGGCCTCTGCGAAGTGGCCTGAGGGAAAAAAGGAGTAACACAAGGGCTGTTATATTTTATTAAACGCCTTCCGGACTATTTGGCTTTTAGCCATACACATGTGTTACTCTGATCTTTAAAAAGCATAAATAAAATATCCACGTGATGTCATCAGAGCAACCTAGTCGGCCTTCTCCAGAGCCGATGCTCTACCCTGAGGACTGATGACCACCTTCTCCACCCATACCCCCGGCCCCACCTCCTCCCCTCCAGGGGACACTCCCTGGGCACTGGCCCCATCTCGGGGACAGCTGAAGCCAAGCGGGGAGGGAGCGAGCTGCCCACGCACGGAGGGAGGCCGAATGTCTGCTCACACACCCGCTGTCTGCATCCCGAAGTCAAACACAAAGTATTTTCGGACTTTGGTGGGTTTGTGTCATCGATGATGGTGATTTTCCCTATGGATTCAGATGATGAAGAATCATCCACAGTGAAAACAGAGGATGTCACAGAGCTTGTCACTGGCTTCTTTTATAGATTAAAATGCAAAACAATTGCCCGACAAAGATTTCAGTGATTAGGTTATGCATTGTCAGAAAACCTCACAATAGAGCTTAATCACAAACGTTTGCTCATCACATTTTATTTAACCCACAAAAAGGAAAGCTATGCGCTCCCTCCGGGGCCCGGATCAAGTATCTCCGATCTGTGCTGCGGGCTGTGACTTTCCCGGCCACGAGAAGTCCCATGCCCTCTGCTCAGTCTAAAGAAGAATGCTCACATTGAGCCCAGCGGCCCGTAACGTTGCGGCAAAATGTGTTGTCACCTCCCCCATGAACAGGCCTATTGATGACTGTGGGGGATCTGGTACAAGGGCACCAGCCCCCACCACGGAGGGAGCAGGACCGCGTGTTGGTGTTCCCAGCATGCCCCAGGACGGAGACACAGGACGCCGCAGACAAACACGGGGCATGTGCACGGAGGGCCTCGGCTCAGCTCTGTGTGCACCCGGTTCCCCGCGCCGCTGGGAAGCACCTGGAGCTTGTCGGCGCTGACGCCGGGTGGATGGAGAGTGAATGAACTAACCGCGAGCACATGGGGGAACACGCAGGGAACAGGACAAAGGCGCAGCATTTTATCAGGAGGAGAATCCCGGCCGCAGTCGATGCACGGCCCCGAGGGGAGACGGTTTGCTTTTAGTTCCGAACCAGACTTCGGTTTCCGGGGGGCGACACCTCACCAGCCCGGGGGGGTCACCCGCCCTACCCGCTGGGATATCCGACATCCAGACTCAGCAAGGGCTTGCCCTTCCGTGCTCCAGGGGGCCAGCTCACCCAGAATGGACTCCCAAAGACAGGTGTGAACTGTGCCCACGAGAAAGCGAGTCACAACTCGCGAAGCCGTCGAACGTAGGGCTCTATGTCGAACACATAGCATAGCGTGGGGCTCCCTTTTTATGCAACCTTTCCTGGAACTCTCCCTCCGGCCCCACGGACAGGAGAGAGCGTGGATTCTGTGAACGTCGCTGACGGCGTTCAAGGGCACGCATCTGCCTTCCAATTGTCTCCGTTCCCATTCGGCTGCCCTTTTCTCCTTTCTCGCTTTAAAAGCATCACCTCTCAACATATCGTGATGAAAACCAAACGCTCAGACTCAGATGTTCCAGAAACCCGATATATTAGATTGTGCTTTGATCACGCCTGGCTACTTCTCTTCTGCTTTGTTCTTGGCCACATTACCAGTGCCGTAAACAAATTCTGTCCTTTTAGGCGTGGCATAAAGTCTAGCGCGTCTCTCCCTATGGCACCTGACGATGGATTATCTCATTTTTCCCCCTTCCGTACGTACACACACATGTACGCACATGCACGCACACACAGAGCAACGGATCACGGGAGGACGCAGGCAGGGTTCCCTAGCAACATAACCCAAAACAGGCCAATACCCTTTGGATCTCCAAGTTGTGGGTTTATTATGTAAATTGTTTCGCAGGCACATGGCGGAGGCTTTACAACCTCATTTTACCAAAAGAGATTTTGGTCGCCACTGATCTAGAGAACACAACAGGGTGCCTCCGGAAGGGGCGGCCTTCTTCATGAGCCAGGCTCACCTGGGTCACCAGGCGTGGATGACGGCACGGACCCTGGAGGGACAGCCAGGCTGGGACGGCCTTAATCCTTGGAGATGAGCATCACACAACTTCTCAGGGGTCACATTTATGACTAATGAGACTCCGCATCATCTCACGGACTCACTAGGGAAAAAGGGGACTATTTCTGAAGATGTCCAGCCAATGGGTTTCGACAATTAAAAAAAGAATAAACCAGGGGCGCCTGGGGGGCTCAGTTAGTTAAGCATCGATTTCGGCTCAGGTCACGATCTCACGTTTGTGAGTTCAAGTCCCACATCGGGCTCTGTGCAGACAGCTCAGAGCCTGGAGCCTGCTTCCGAGTCTGTCTCCCTCTCTGCTCCTCCCTCGCTCATGCTCTGTCTCTCTCTATCTCTCAAAAATAAATAAACGTTTAAAAAAAAAAAAGAATAAACCAAATGCCCCCATCTCTACCCATTTCTCTGGCAGATGATGGGAGAAATAAGAGGAAATTAACTGTATAAACAAGAATAAAGTGAAACAAGAAAAATCAGCATGGGCTGCATCAGAAATTTAAAAAAAAAAAGTCAAAACAAGCAGAAATGGTCTTTTGATAAGAACGGTATTACATATAATCTAGCACCTACAACACGGAAAGCCGCTTTGCGCTGCAAATCACTTTTCCACGAAGAATCACAAGAGGAGAATGAACACAAAAATCAATTAAGGCCCGGAGAAGGGTCCCCTTCCTCCTCGAGGGGCTTGGTCTTATCCAAACACTGGCTAACGCAGGTACCATCAGGAGGCCTCGTGGAGGGTATTTTTTTATCCTCCCTTGAGCTTGTCTGTTTGGAGAGTGATTTCCCCACTTTAGTTTGCAAGGAAAGGTTCCACAGAAGAAGCAGGATGTTCTTCTACTTAGAAAATAATCCAATCCATCCCCGTGGCCCAGGCTCGTGGGGCCTCTCGTGGGACACCTGCTTCCGAGGAGGCCTCCTGGCCGTACCGAGGACCAGCTGCTGGGTTGTGAGGGAGGCCGAACCTCCCGAGGACAGTACCCGCTATGTCCGACCGCCCCCGCCAGGGACAAGGCGTGGAGAACACCGGCACGATGCTTGCCCCACGGGAAGCATAAAATCAATACTCCCTGCAGAAATGAGGAGGAAGAAACGCATCTCCGACCCAGAGGGATAACACACGAGGAGCCCACAGGCTCTGAACCTTACCCAGAAATAGAAACATTTTGGGGAGAATAGATCATATTTTTATTATCCTGCCTATGCCATTTAAGGAACGCGGTGATCCATTTTCTGGGGGGGGAAATGTCCTACTTTGGCTCACACAACTGAATTTTTATAATATTGGGTTTGCCTAAAGAAGAAAGCACATCTATTTGTTTTCTTTGGAGTAAAAGTATGGGCACGCTGTACAAGTACCAAAAGGAAAATAATCAGAAGTTCTTTAATGTCAGGGTATTTGTTACCAATTAGTTGTTGCTGACCTGGCTGGCCAACCTGAGGAGGTACACGTGGGTTTGGGGAAAATCAAACATTGGAAGTAGGGAATTCACATCAGGGTCACCACTCAACCTCCGGTTCAGAGTAAGTGAGGGTTTTTTTGACCAAATTAGGCCTCCGTGGACCTCCGGGACAGGCCTTCTGTATTTCCAGGAAGGAGGTGGGTAAGTGACTATTTTGGTCTGTCTGCCCATCTGGTCTCTTTGTAGCTGCCTGGCTCAGCCACTCGGCTCATGGTCGGGCCAGCACTCAGTTAGTGGCCTGGGCTCTGACCAGTTGGCCATCCCATTATGACACGGGCCACTCGCTGGAGACAAGAGAGACCCGACAAGAAAGTCCCAGAAAGAAGCTAACCGCTCGTCACCCCTACACCAGCGTCATTCTAGGCTGTGGGACGGCGGCATCCTCGTCGTTCGAGAAAGGGAAAGGACATGAGAATTTGACAGAGAAACAAGCGCCAAACTGTTGCCCCCAAATAAAGAACCCATATCGACAGGGAATATAAAAATGTTATTTAGGACTTCTGTCCTCAGATGTGTAATACAAAGGAGAGACTGTTGTGCCAGGGAACAAAGTGATCCAATATTCACAAGGCAGGAATTCTCCCACTGCACATTTTGTTTCCAAAACACTCAGGAAGACAGCAAGATTTCAAGTTGGGGTAGAGAAGCTACTTCTGGAAGGAACAGAGATAACCGGAGTCTTTCACACAGGGGCTGAAATCCTGCCAAGGAAACTCTACGCTCCGGGTGCACGGCAACATTTAGGGGCTTCTGACGTGGATGGTGGAACGACTTGTCCCCAAATATGCAGAATAGGTGTGGGTGGCGGGAAGTGAGCCCTGAGAGTGAAAGCTACAGAACGTTCTAGTAACATCCCATGGGAACTCAGGAACCTCGAGCTTTTTTTTTTTTAATTAACCCCCTGGGTCCGGGGTTCTAGGCAGCACTATAGCCTAACTTCCTCCGGGATCATGGCCAGGGAGGAACAAGCAGTGAGTGCTCCTTTATGACAGATTTTAAAAACCTGTTTTGTTACCTGCAGGTGAGTCAGGTGGCAAGCAGACTCCTTTGACCAAGGTGGGAGCTGGGGGAGCAGGACGGCTGGGGAGTGACCTTTCTCTCCTGAACGCTCGCCATCCTGAAGTGCGCTACAGAACTCGGAGCTGAGAGCTCCAACCACAAAGCAGATGCGAGGGCGTCAGAACCCTTCTCTTATTTTTAGGTCATGATTTTGACTTTTCCAGTGAAAACAGTCACATCACGGTGTATGACCCGCTGCCCTCTCCCAGACCCTAAGGTCCTGGAAGGCAAGACAGCAGAACACCCCGGGCTTCACCCATTGGGATCGCCATGGGATCCCAAGTTACACAACGGCTCGTCAACACAAATCCCTTACCTGTAAAACTTGGGGTAAAGCTTCCCAACGTTAAGGATTCTTGCCAATCTCCAGGGTACGACTGTAAGGAAAGTGCCTGGCACCCAGTAGGTCCTGCCTTTGGTTCGGCGGCTGTGACGTCCTCAGTTTTGCATCCCGCGGGGCACTTCGGGCTCCCATTAAATTAAACCAAAGAGTCAGATGCCTTACTTCCTCTGTTGCTTCTTTTCCTCGTCGTTTGTCCTTTGCCTTTGCCCTGAAGCTCGCTCTCTGGCGCTGTACTGGCACGCTTCAGACTAGTCCTGACCAACCTCTGATCCACCCCGCTGTAACACTCGCCACTTGGGCTCCGAGCACGATCGCACTGATGGCGAAGATCGTGGCAAAATTAACTATGAGGCAACCTTCTCTGCGGCTCCACTGCACTTCCTACCGCTGGAATGGCGAGGGGCCACTGTGGAAATTAAGCAGACAAAGGAAGTACCGAAAGAGGCCAAGGAGAATTAAAGGGACCAACAGAGATAAAAGCCAAGAAGTTAAGGCCTAGCTTTCAGCTCTGCCTCCAAATTCCGGGTGTCTTTGAACGGCCTAGCACAACAGAAGATAATTTTAAGGAGTCGAGCCCTACGAGAACGACAACCTTAGTAGACAGCAACAGAAGCTGACAGGATACAAATGTTGAGGGCGATCATGCACTGGCAAGCCTACTACTTTGGATTATCCCTTCCTGTATGGTCGACGGGCACAGAGGACGTAGCCCACGGGTGCATGCTTCTTCCAGTCAGTGCCAACACCCAACCTCCTCCTTCTTGGTCATCTGGTCACAGTGCTTCTTGGGCACCTACCCTGTGGAGCACACTGTACCAAGTCGCCTCAGAATGTGAGCGGGAGAAGGAAGGCACCAGCCCACCCACAGAGTTGCAGGGATGGGAGGTGATGTGCCTGCTGCGTGTCTACAGACGGACGTCACAGGTGCACGGGGACGACAGAGCAGGGGCTGCAGGAACAGGCACTCACCGGTGACCCATGAAAAGAAACACAACTTCAAGACCCGGCAAGGCGCCAGGGTCCTCGAGGTGCCTGGGAGGACAGACGCAAGTGAGGACTCTGGAGGAGCAGGGAGGTGGCTCCAGCAAGGGCTCCAGGCCTCTCCCTCTCAAATCAAAATAAACAGCGAAGCAATCCAAACGAGCACTCGTGTCCTTCCAACAGAGCACCCGGCTGAGGCTGGGAGCAGGGGCCGGACGGCAGGAGGAATGCAAAGGAAGAGAAGAAAGGCCTTCTGTCCTCCGGCCACTATCGTTGCATTCGGAAAGAAATAACACCACCACAAGGGCGGCTCTCAGTAATTAAACACGAGGCATTTTCCTATTGTCCCATTTGATCTTCTCAGTAACCCTATGGCACAGGTACTTATAACCTGTTGAAACATTTTGTCCAAGATGGTGGAATGAGTTAGAGGTGAAGCCAGGGCTAAGAGGTCAGTTGGACTCCAGGATCTGTTTGCCAAGCTTTTCTACTCTACTGATTCAGCCTTACACACACGTGTGAGCACATGGAAGAGACCTTTATCGGGGCGCCTGGGTGACTCGGTCGGTTGAGCGTCTGGCTTCAGCTCAGGTCATGATCTCGCGGTTCATGAGTTTGAGCCCCACGTGGGGCTCTGTGCTAACAGCTCAGAGCTTGGAGCCTGCTTCAGATTCTGTCTCCCTCTCTCTCTGCCCCTCCCCTGCTCATGCTCTGTCTCTGTCTCTCTCTCAAAAATAAATAAACATTAAAAATTTTCTTTAAAACAGGAAGAGAATTTTATAATCTAGGCATGGGCAGGTCAGTCTCACTGTGACTCAAACTCCTGTGGCTAACAAAAAAAAAAAAAAACAAAAAAAAAAAAAACACAAAAACCCCTGATAAATCTGATTACATGAAAACAAAAATTTTCTGCCTGGGGAAAAAAGAAACCATAAACAAAGACAAATGACAAACCAGGGAACTATTTGGAACATAAATCATAGAGAAAAGGCTAATTTCATCAATATATAAGGAATGCCTATAAATCAATAAGAAAAGACCCAACAAAGCCAAATAAACAGTCAGCTAATAGAAAAAAGAAAATCAAATAGCTCACGACCACATTAAAAGATATTAAACTTTACTCATAATAAGAGAATGCACACTAAATGTGTTAGGCTTGCTGAACAACAGGACATTTTATTACACACCCTTTGGTGAAGGTTACTAACGAAAGAATAAAGTAGGTACATCGCTATAAACACAATCTGGTACCATCTACCAAAATTATAAATGCGCTTACCCTCTGACCCCAAATTCCAATTCCAGGCTCTCATCCTGCAGATAAAACTCACGTGTGTGCAAAATGATGCCTGTAGAAAGCCAACCTTTGCAGCAAGGTTCGACCTGGCGAAAGTCTGAGAACAATCTAAATAGCCAACAAAAGCAGACCGATTAAATAAATTATGGCATAGCCCTATATGGCCTATTATAATAGCCCTATAAGCCCTATTATTTAGCCATAAAAGAGAAGAGGAAGCTCTTAACGTATTGCTATGGAACAAGCCCCAAGGAATATTGCTAAGTAAACATAGCAAATTAAAAATGGCAAGCCGTGGGGCGCCTGGGTGGCGCAGTCGGTTAAGCGTCCGACTTCAGCCGGGTCACGATCTCGCGGTCCGTGAGTTCGAGCCCCGCGTCGGGCTCTGGGCTGATGGCTCAGAGCCTGGAGCCTGCTTCCCATTCTGTGTCTCCCTCTCTCTCTGCCCCTTCCCCGTTCATGCTCTGTCTCTCTCTGTCCCCAAAATAAATAAACGTTGAAAAAAAAAAAATTAAAAAAAAAAAAAAAAAGCCTCAGCTTCCTTACCCGTAAAATGGGGATAATAATCCTTTGTCTCTCCTGAGGTTTTGAGGAGTAAATGAATAAATATACATAAAACCCTTAGACCACCTCCTAGCGCCAACCGTAAATGTGTGTAGGAGTTTGTTAAATGAGTCCCACCTAAGCTGAGATCGGAAATATCAGTAAGAATTAGAGGGGCGGGGGGAGCAGGGGGAAGCAGAAGGTGTCGCTCAGAAGGAGCGGCATGTGCAAAGGTCATGGGGTAGGAAAACGTACCAGTGCACCCGAGGTGGATGAGGAGGGGCAGTGCCCAGAGTGTAGCCTGGGCAAGAGGCACGGGTAAAGGAGTGAGTGTGGGCCCATCAGGCCATGATTCCCCGTGTGGGATGGGAAGCAAACGGAGCATTTCAGGCAGGGGAATCCCACAGCTGGACGGGCTTTCCTAGAAAGCGTTCTCTGGCAACGATCTAGAAGACAAGTCAGACAGAGGCAGAACCTGGGGGGTGGCAGAGGGTTCCTGGAGACTGTTGCAGCAACTCAAGGAGAAACAAGGCGGTTGTGAGCTAAGACAGTGGCGGAGGGGAGGACCAGAGGAAGGGTCGATGGGGCCGGGACCATCCCCGAGTTCTGACCTGGCTTATTTGGAGGACTGCGATGGGACCCGCTGAGAAGGAGTGCAGGCAAGGAACTGGCTCAGGATGGATGGAAGACGGCCGGTTAGGCCCCAGGTGCGTCGACGTTCAAGTGTCTCCCAGGTAATCCGTGTTTGGCTACCGGTGTCTAAACCCCTGTTGAGGGGCTCGGGAAGGAAATACAGCTCTGGGAGGTAGAGGAAAATTTCTGAATTCTGAAAAGCTCTGGCTTACGGTTAGGGCGGCGGCCAGCAAATAGCAATGGTCCCTCTGGTCCAAGGAAGAGACTTTTGAGAAGGTATATGACCTGTGATACAGGCAAGGCCCGTGCCCCCTCTCCGCTCCCCTCTCTCCCTCCTTCCTTTTCTCTTTCTCTTTCCTAAAAACAGAATGAAAGTCCTCACACAAGGTTTCTGTAAAGTTTTGCACAAAGTAGCCCATCTCTAACCGATCCCAGCTAATCAGTGGTGATGACTTTACTTTTCCCAACACTCCTATTCTCCTTTTAATTCTCTCTTCACACATAGCTAAGTCACTAGAAAGTTGTCACTGTGCCACGGGTGTATCTCCGTGGGGAGCATCTCTGAAGACCTTATTCTCCCGTGTGCCTGTCTCAACAGGTGCACTGTCCAGATGTTTCTTAGGAAGAGCATTCTGTGGTCTTCTCCTGATGAGGGTTCTCGGCAAAAACCAACCCCTCTTAAAGTCCACCCACCAAAGGGATTCACTAAGAGGCTTAGAACCGATTTTGAAAAAAAGCACACGTTTTTCTAGTTTAAAAAAAATCATGCTTAAGCAAGATTTCTGGAACAATTCAGCCAGGTGAGGTCTGGGGCCAGGATTCCAGAGTGCCAGCTCTGACGTTCACCAGAATGATGCTGACCTTCTCTCACGTTCACTATTCTCACCTACAAAACTGAGATTAACTGCTGGACCATCTCCAAATCTCCTCTGGCTCTAAAAGCATGTGAGTCTAGATGCGAGGGAGGATTAACAATTGGTTTCGTGACGGGGTGGAATATTTCAACAATTCAACACTGCCATTAAGCATTCAACCAACTCCATTTTTGGAGATTGGTTGATTTCCTGGCTGGGCAATAGAAATATTCCTACTTTATCATTCACCGAGTTTGCTGCAATATTTGCAAGTTTGTGTTGAGTATATTGGTCCCAAAGGGAAAGTCCTACTATTTATAACACACCAGGCGCCCAGTTTTCAAATTTCATACTTGCCAAAGAAGCCATCTCGTGGCCTGAAGCAGCCACAGGTGGGGACTCCCAGGGGGAAGAATAGAGCCCCCATGCCGTGGAAAGTATTCATCTCTAACTATGTAAATAATTAGCTTACCTCTTAAAAATATGATAGAAAGTTTGGTCTTATCAGGAAACGGACAATGTATTTTCCCATTTGTAGAGACTGCTGCAACTTTTGAGAGTTACAAAACTTTTCTAGAGACTTGTGTAACTTGTAAGGAATATGGGCCAGGACAACTAACCCAAATAAAAGACTTTCCGGCTTCGCTCTCCAGTAAGGGTCATGAGACCATCTAGATGGCTTCAGCTAGTATAGCAAGGCAACAGTCACTACAAATATCCACAAGGGCACCTGTTGCGATGAGCACTGGGTGTTGTATGTAAGCGATGAACCATGGGAATCTACCCCAAAACCCAAGAGCACAGTTTACACGCTGGACGTTAGCCAATTTGACAATGAATTATATTTTAAAAAATATATCCACGAGGGCTTTTCATCCGAAGCTCAATACAAAGAAAAATATCAAGAAGGAAGTGGCCATTTTTCCATCTAAAACATTTTTTTCCATTGTAGCTGTCAAAATGTGATTTCTCTAGAATCCCTGTACTTTTCGTAAAAAGCAACATACGTCAGAGTTTAATTGACCTAAAATACTGCATCTTAAAAGAGATCAGGTAAGGCACCCTTACAAATCAAAGTCTGATTAGATTAGCTAGAAATGCATTATTTAGAAGAATAATTTCCGTTGAAATCGGATTTCAGCAATATGCTTTTGGTAATCATATAAAGGGTAATATGAGGTATCTTCCAATATTTATGGCATATATGCTCTCAGTAACACAAAAGCGCTTGCTTCTAGGAGGGGGCGTTTGACAGAATCAATCACAATGACAAACGAGCTTGACTTTGCGTTGCAGCAATTCCATTTCTCGGATTTCCTTCCTATAGATACAGCAAATAATGCAATACAAGGCTATTAACCACATCATTGTCTGTCTCGGAAAAAAAAACTAGAAGCAGCCTAAATGTCTGTCCGGAAGGGACGAGTTAACAAGTGAGAGTACATCAATACGATGTAGCTTTAACAAAGAAAGAGGACACATGCTCCTAACTCACACTCTGAATTCCAAAACAAATTTAAGTGAAAACCCCATGCAGAAAAGCATGGATGTTTGCCACACTCTGTATAAAAAAGGGGAAAATAAGTATCTACATATACATACTCACACATGTACATCTGCATATACCCATATACAGATCTACACATACGTGAATTACAGAAGTCTAAACACACACACACACACACACACACACACACACACACACACACACGACCCTGAGAACACAGATTCTGGGAAAGGGAACCTGTTATCTGGGGATAATAATAGGAAGAAGATTCTCCCCTGAATACTTCTTGGGGATCTTCTGAACTTTGAATCATGTGACCATGTTACCTATTTAAGAATAAATTAATGGGGCGCCTGGCCAGCTCACTCGGTTAAGCGTCTGTCTCTTGATTTCGGCTCAGGTCCTGATCTCACGGTTCATGTGATCGAGCCTTCCATTGGGCTTGGTGCTGACAGCATGGAGCCTGCTTGGGCTTCTCTCTCTCCCTCTCTCTCTGCCCCTCCCCTGCTCGTGCTGTCTCTCTCTCTCTCTCTCAAATAAATAAATTACAAAGAAAACATTAAAAAAGAATAATATCAATTAGCAAATATGAATAACAATAAATTGTCCACTGATAAGCAGTAAATTCACACTTATATAAGTACTTACTAAGAACTTGGAGGACTTCATTTCTTTGTTTCTTTTTAAGTTTATTTATTTATTGAGTGAGAGAGAGAACAAGGCAAGGAGGGGTAGAGAGATTGGGGGAGAGAGAGAATCCCAAGCAGGCTCCACACTCTGAGTGCCCCACGAGTCCCACCCCTGACTCTGGGCTCAAACTCACGAACCACGAGATCATGACCTGAGCTGAAATCAAGACTTGGACACTTAACCGACTGAGCCACCCAGGCGCCCCTGGACGACCACATTTCTTAAACAAAGAATATGGGGAATAAAAATTAGGTGCTCATTCTCCTTCCATTCTCTTGGGGTTCTTATAAAATAGTAAGTGACATACGACAGTTTGGAGGAAAACCAATTAGAGGGACAGAAGTCATCATTAACCCCTTCCCCAGATGAGTGACAAAGAGACACGTGTTCTAATTAGCACCCAGTGACACTGTGTAAAGAGCAGTTTGCAATGGAAATGAACAGATGGCAGACAAGCATATGAGGTGCGGATGGCACACGACGGAAAACTTGAGCTGACACTGAAAACTTCGAGCGGCTGCAAGAATCTGTACCTGAACAAAAACTGCTCTGGAAATACGGGTGATCCCCCCTAGCCAACCTCCTCCAGTTTTTAGGTGCACCGAGCCTTGCCGTTTTCCGTGTTCAGTCCCCACAAGGCAAACAGTAAGGCAAACGGTATTGCAAAACCCATCCCACTTTCTAGAGGCGCAAACACACCCACGCGCCAACCAAGCAGCCACCTTTCCGCAACAGAAAGATTTCCTATCCCCAGGCAATGAATGGCTCGGTCACCTAACCTAGCATTTCAGCTCAACAAAAGCTTTTGGCCAGCATCTCGGAGGTCGATGCTACAGCAGCCGACCTGGAGGTTTATGCCTTGACACCATCTCCTTTCTCCTCCTCTGAAACAGAGATTTATTAGGACAGGAGGCAGAGAGGCAGAGAGAGAGAGCTCATAGGGTTGGCGAAGGCTTCCATGATCCAGAGGGCAGGGTCCCAGGGGTACACGCCTCTGACTTCTCTTTGCTCAGAGGCAGATCAGAGAACACCAGTGAGGAGGAAGACAGGTTTCTTCCGGTTTCCAAGTTCACCCCGCGATCAGACCTCTCTCCACGGACACAGAGGTGCCACAAGCAAGGGCGGTTTCACTGGCTGAACCCTCAGCAAAGAAGCAGAGACTGACCCCACGCGTGGGCTACTCCAGCACAGCTAGCAGATGCGATTTCTCTCCGTCCCCGCTGACCCAGCCCGGGGAGACAGCACACGGCAGACAGGATGCCCTAAGTCATGATGCAACCCTTGAAAAAAAAAATCTGTTCGAGATCCAAAACCAGGATCTGGTTTCTGCCGTAAGACACCGTCATTACAGGAGGTCTGTTGAACTGACACACATTTAACACCAGGAGACACTGCATATTCCTGTGTCTTTCATCATTTACCTACATACGCTGTTTTGAATGTATATTCTGTAGTGATCAACCGTTGGATGCGAAACAGCAAACACAAAACTTTGAGTAAACGTCAGATACAGTTCTTGCTCTCCTAGCAAAAAGCAGAAAAGGTTTTTGTCTGATTTGGGAACTCCAGATAACTACTCAAAGGGGTAAAAAAAAAAAAAAAAAAAAAAAAGGCAGACAGTGGGCTAATAGGATTATCTTTAGCTATTATCAACATTTAAGGCTAAGAATTATAAGTGCAATTTGTGCCATCTGAATTTTCAAACGGACACTTTAAATCACGTGTTTGAGAGGAATATACGCATCATCTATATATATACACATATACATAATACACATATACACAGCAGACTTATTTTACACAAAGCAGACAGTTTCCACTAAATTATTATTGAGGTACTGGGAATTCAAACTCAATTCCATTTCCTATCTGAGACAACAGACTCTTCTGGTTTGAGGATATTTTTAAATATAAAAACTAATTATCCTATCTCACTGCCTATAAATTCAATTTCTATTTCTGAGCCTGCTTCTGCTGTACATCTTATGGTAGTCCCTTTGCATTATGGCTTTTTTACAACCTAGTCTCAAATCACAGGAAAAGACGGGACCAAATCAAAATAAGCCTCCCAACCTCTGGGGAGGGTTTGGTAATGCAGCAACATTTCCATAATGCTATACGTATTTTAAAAACCAAGTCCATTGTCTATGAAAGGACAGTTCTTTCTAAGTGGCAAATGTTACAGACAAAACCCAGAGAGTATAAATCGGACACACGAAGAACAAAGCCCGTGCCGGTGAATTCTTTCTCTTGGTTAGATTTTCCCACAAGACCCATCGACCAACGCATGCGAACACCGCACCGGGCAAACTTTTGCAAAGCAGCGCCCAGATTTCCACTGTGCCCGCCTACTAAGACCTTTCAAGGCCATTCTGGATTGGCTTACAACAAACACTCTCCCTTTGGAGAGTGTAAGCCCCACTAACTCCTTAAAAAGAGAGTCCTTCACAGACATGTCAAAGAAAGCAAATTAACAACCACAATTTACGCTTTCAGCGGGGGTGGTGAAGGTCAAAGGCAAACCAAAGTAAATTGACACTGATAAAGAATTAAAACAGCCTATGGTTGAAAAAAAAAGAAAAAGAACAAAAAAAGACTCTTCCAAGTCCCTCCTACTCTCCGTGTCAGTCAGGTGAGCTTATCTGAAGAACTTTCAGAAAGTTCCTCATCAAAACTCTACCCCTAGATTGATAGCACAGCCACCAATTAGCTGTTCAGGCTCTGACAGTCTCTTTAACTCTTTAGACCTTATTTTTCTTACCTATGAAATGAGGGAGTTAACAAGGTGATTCTGAGGTTCCTTCCAGCTCTAAGCGTCCACGGTTTATGATCAAAGGCCGTGGCTACTCCCTGACTCTGGTCCCGGCAAGCGACAGTAGCAGACAAAGCCGAGATCTTTCTCAGACTTTCCTGATCAAGATGCTCTCTGCTTCCTGTGTCATAAGCATCTCAGATCAAATGAATAGCAAGGAGAGAATAAAAAGGGTGAACGAAGATCATGGAGATGATATTTCTCCATAAGGAAGAAAAACACCTCTGTGAAGAGGAAAAGGTCATTTTTGGAAATGCTGGACTTTTTTTTTTTTTCCCCCAACAAAGGCTCTAGGAAACCATGTTCGTATTCTCCTTCCTCAGACCCCGTCTTGCGGCCCTGATTCTTCTTATTTCCGACCGCCCTCAAAATCAAAAAGGTGAGAAAGGTCTTTTTTTCCTCACTCTCTTCTGATGTGGCCAAATTTGGATCATTCCTATAATTTCATACACTGATTTCTGAACTTCCTGCTAAACTTTGATTAGGCCCAACTACCACGGGAGTTGACCTTTTGTGAAGGTATTTTAAATAACACTTTTCCCACCCTGGATACCCACAAAGGTCAATATTTGAATTCTTCCCACTTTTATTTTTGAAGCAGTAAAATTTTCTTCAACCTGCCACATATGAGTGAAGGCACTGGGTGGGGGGCAGTGATTTCTGCCTCGAGCCCCACTTCACCCAAAGGAAGAAACTTCCAGGCGCTTGGCTGAAGCCAGGTGTTTGTCAGTCTAACCGGTAAATCTAAATAAAAGTGTAATTTTTTTTTTTAATTTTTTTTTCAACGTTTTTTATTTATTTTTGGGACAGAGAGAGACAGAGCATGAATGGGGAGGGGCAGAGAGAGAGGGAGACACAGCATCGGAAACAGGCTCCAGACTCCGAGCCATCAGCCCAGAGCCTGACGCGGGGCTCGAACTCCCGGACCGCAAGATCGTGACCTGGCTGAAGTCGGACGCTTAACCGACTGCGCCACCCAGGCGCCCCATAAGTGTAATTTTTTTAAATAGAAAGTTTGAAGTCCAGCTATGCTCAAGCTGTGAAGAGTGTAGTGCTGCTACCATTACATTCTAGAACCCAAACATTGGTTCACCAACACACTTAAGAACAGAAATAGATTCTGCCTTCATAAGTCTGTGTGTGGTCCTTGAAGTATTTAGTCAGCTACTATGGCATACACATTCACTCTTTTGCTCCAATGTCCTTTACTATCAAAAATATCTAGAGGTGCCTGGGTGGCTCAGTCCGTTAAGCGTCTGATTCCGTCTCGGGTCATGA
Organism: Herpailurus yagouaroundi; assembly: GCF_014898765.1. NCBI lineage: Eukaryota > Metazoa > Chordata > Mammalia > Carnivora > Felidae > Herpailurus > Herpailurus yagouaroundi. The sequence continues at coordinate 13,694,875 of NW_024412397.1, read as the reverse complement.
TCCCGTGGTTCGTGAGTTCAAGCCCCACGTCGGGCTCTGTGCTGACAGCTGGGAGCCTGGAGCCCGCTTCAGATTCTGTGTCTCCCTCTCTCTCTCTGCTCCTCCCCTGCTGGTGCTCTCTCTTTCTCAAAAATAAAGAAAAACATTAAAAAATATATATTTAAAAAAAACAAACCTGGAAGTCATTTTCGAGAGCCAAAGTCTGGGTGACCTAAAGACCACGTTGTTACGGAGGCCACGTTAAACAATGTGAGATTTCACGGAAACACACCCAGAACGCTCCTGCCGCACCTGCACCCAAGCAGGGCAAGTCACAAGCAGTCCCACCCTCACTGTCCTCCTCCTCGACAAACCCCACACCCCCCAGGGACACAGGAGGGAAGAGACCTTGGGATGTGCCCTGCCACTCCGGTGCTAAACACGATACAGCCCTGACTCTTTTCTTAAACACACTTTGAGAGGGCCCCTGAGCTTCATGACTAAATGAGTTTCATTGTTGTTGAAAAATAAAGGACTTGCTTAAGTAGTTTCGTATGTAAACAGCTGGGCTGGAGGGGTGGGGGGGGGGTGGGGTGTGCACACTACTTTACGTGGGGTGTTCTTTTTTATTGTTTGCAGTTTCTAGTTTAGGATTTATCCAATTATCTGTCTATTGTCTGGCAGGCCTGGCACGGGGGGTTCCAGTTACAGGAAATGCTTCTGTGACTGCAGGCCCAGAGCAAGCCCTGCATATCCAACAGGGGTGTGTACGCGCTGGAGGGGGGGAGGCGTGGAGGGGGAGGCCGCCCAGCAAAATAATCCAAGTGTGAAGTTCAACTACAAAGCTACTTCCAACCGCTTTGCATGGATCTGTTATTTGCTCTAGGAAGGGGAGTAAAAACCGATTAGGGCAGAGTATGGGGACGGGGGGGAGTGACGTCCTTGAGTCCTGCTTGAGGTGACAGCCAGCACGCGTGCTCAGAGGGGGTCTGGGACACAGAAGCATGGGGGTGGCATGCCGAAATGGACAGCAAGTTCTGCTGAGCTGCTTACAGAGGCCCTCCTCCAACGGGGGATTGGGGAAGCTCTGGGGACAGACAGACAGACTTCCAGGTGGGAAAGACTGAGGTCTGAGCTCAGTGCCTCTGCAGCTATCTCTCAGGGAACAAGTTCTCACTGAGCGACACTCGAACCTCGGTCTCCATTTCATTGATAAGCAGGAGATGGCTCTAAAACCTAAATCAGATCGCTTCACTTCTCTGCTCAAAACCGTCCCCTGGCTGCCCAGGTCACACAAAACAAAATCCGAAATCCTCGCGAGAGTCTATCAGGCCCTACGGTAATTCTTGATGGCAACAGACTGCCCCAGGGGCATTCAGGAAATCTGTGGGGACTGTCCTGATAGCCACTGGCTAAGTGGGGGGTCGCTGGTGGTGTTTAGAGGGTAGACAACCTAAAATGTGTCGATGATCCAGCCCGATCAAGAAACGGACGCCCCTTCCAGTGAAAAACCCTGACTCTGTTTTACACGTCAAGCCAAAGCGTTTTCTCGGAGATCGACATAAACACAGAATCTCCGAGAATGCGACAGGGAATGATGTATTTTGTGTTAGTTAGAACTTCACCCAGAACTTGTCAGAAATCTCACATCATTAAAGGCGACACCGATTGTCACCGAGCTGCCAACATAACACCTCTGCCCCACCTACCTTTATTGCTGCCACGTTCCCGGCGACCCTACAAGGGGATGGCGAGCGCGTGACCACACCGCTCTGACTTCCAGCGTGGTCACGCCTACCCTGACATGCTGAAATACTCCTTTCATTGCAACTGGCTCTTTTTTTTGTATTTCCTTTACAGTACGGTTATGGCATCATATTGACGATTTGCAATCACGTGGGTAGGTAGGTTGTCTTTGCACATTTGTCTCCTGCAAATTTCATTGCAGGAAAGTAAAAGGAGTGTCCCTTAATATCTGCTGTAAAAAGCAAGATCTGGGTCTGGCCAAGGGCCACCTCCCTCCACCTTACTTCCCACCCCCTCCCCCTCTCACTCTGAGCTGCCCCCTTGAACATAGCCAGCCCCTATATGTGTTTCTCAGACACCTACAAGGCTACCTGCCTCCACCCCCCTCACTGTCCCCTTACCCTCCTTTTTCTTTCTATAGAATTTATCAATGCCCAACACTAAATTTTGAACTGAATTGTACATTGACTTTCTCTGCCGCTAGAATGAAGTTCTATGACACCAAGGTCTGGCTATCTTATTCTCAAGCACCAGGAACAGGCACCTGTTAACATTAGGGACAAACAGAAGGACAAACAAACCAGCAGATAAACTGAAGTTCGGTCCTGCAAACGGGCTCCAGTTCCCTGCGAACCAGCAAACCCTCCCAGAGCCGCTGCAAAACGTGCTCTTCCTTCCACTGGCCGTGTTGTCCAGGCTGCACCCTTTGCCCCATTAAAGAGCATAAAAGGGAAAGAAGCCAGAAAAAGGGAGCAGGGCAAATTTTTTAAAAAGAATCATCTTTTGGGGGCGCCTGGGTGGCACAGTCGGTTGAGCGTCCGACTTCAGCCAGGTCACGATCTCACGGTCCGTGAGTTCGAGCCCCGCATCGGGCTCTGGGCTGGTGGCTCGGAGCCTGGAGCCTGTTTCCGATTCTGTGTCTCCCTCTCTCTCTGCCCCTCCCCCGTTCATGCTCTGTCTCTCTCTGTCCCAAAAATAAATAAACGA
>NW_024412397.1:13655580-13692063 GCF_014898765.1 Herpailurus yagouaroundi | reverse complement strand
AAAAAAAAAATAATCATCTTTTGGGGGCGCCTGGGTGGCTCAGTCAGTTAAGCGTCTGACTTCGGCTCAGGTCATGATCTCGCGGTTCGTGGGTTCGAGCCCCATGTCAGGCCCTGTGCTGACAGCTCAGAGCCTGGAGGAGCCTGCCTGTTTCAGATTCTGTGTCTCCTTCTCTCTCTCTCTCCCCCTGCCCTTCCCCCGCTCATGCTCTGTCTCTCTCTCTCTCTCTCTCAGGAATAAACACTAAAAAAAAATTTTTAAATAATCATCTTTTCAGGACAACCGTGTGGCACAGACTCCAACACGGCACTGAGCCTAATCCTCGATGTGTCCTGTCCACCCTCTCTACTCACCACAGAGAAACACACATTGGAGTCCCCCCGCCCCCTGCCCAATAAATGGGGTTGAGTTGACTGGATATCCATGTGGGGCAAACAAAACAAAACAAAAAACCAAAACAAAACAAAAAAACCCTTTGCCCTCCCAGCTGAAAACCTTCACATAACTTAGTTCCAGGGGCATCATATAAATGTCAACGTGGACAACAAAACAATACCACTTTTAGAAGTTAACATTAGAGAAATCTTCATGACCTTGGGATGGGAGAGATTTCCAAGCCAGACATAATAAATGCTAATCGTGAAGGAAAAGAGCAATAAATCAGGCTACATTCAAATTAAAACTTCTTTCTGTCAAAAGATTCTGCTAAGAGAGTACAAAGGTGGGAGAAGATAGTTAGCAACACAAACGACTGATGAAGGGCTCAATCCAAAAAATGTAAAGAACTCCTATAAATTCATAACAAAAAAGACAAGCAGGGATCCCGGGTGGCTCAGTCAGTTAAGATTCGGACTCTTGGTTTCCACTCAGGTCACCATCTCACGGTTGGTGAGTTCAAGCCCTGAGTAGGGCTCTGCGCTGACTGTGGAGCCTGCTTGGGATTCTCTCTCTCTGCCCCTCCTCCTCTCTCTAAATAAATAAACCTAACAAAAGACAGGCAGCATGGGTGAAAAATGGGCAAGGGACTTGAACAAGCACCTCACAAAAAGGATGACCAATATACATGAAAAACAATTAGTGCTCAATACCTAGTACTGAAATCCCACAATGTGATAGCACTACAAACACACTAGAATAGCCAAAATAAAAAGACTGGACAATTTTTTAAAAAAAATTTAACGTTTATTTTTGAGAGGGAGAGAGAGAGGCAGAGAAAGAGGGAGACACAGAATACAAAGACATCTCCAGGTTCTGAGATGTCAGCACAAAGCCCAGCTCCAGGTTCGAACTCACGAACCATGAGATCACGACCTGGGCCGAAGTCAAGAGTTGGACGCTTAACCGAGTGAGCCACCCAGGCACCGCTATTTTACCACAATTTTTATTTTATATTATATTATTTTATTCTATTATTAAAAAATTTTTTTTAAATGTTTATTTTTGAGAGAGACGGAGAGAGATAGCATGAGTGGGGGAGGGGCAGAGGTGGGGGGGAACAGAGGATCCAAAGCAGGCTCTGTGCTGACAGTAAAGAGCCCGACGGGAGCCTGAACTCACCACGCTGACCTCAGCCGGAGTCAGACGCTCAAGTGACTGAGCCACCCAGGTGCCTCTACCACAGTTTTTAAAACTCCTTTTAAAATTAAAAAAAAAAAAGAGACAGTAGCAACAGTTATTGTAAGGTACCTCCACAAACAAGGGAAGTTAACATGTTCACAACAGAAAGAAGACATCCATAGAGGCTCACGGTTTATGTGTCGGTTGGTAGTTGCTGTTGTTTATTACCCCATCCAACACTCGATTAACGATTTCCGTAAGCTATTTCATCTTTCAACATAAATACCAACAGGAATTTCTAATGGTAGGGAGTGAACTAAAAGAAGTCCATAGCAGTAACTAATATTACCAAGTTACTCTATTTGCGGCGTGACTGTAGCCCATAGCGATCACCAGGTAAGGTGAACTTAATGCTGCTCGCTAAATTAAAGATCAGAGTTGATTCAAAGGGCACTAATATTACTCGACTTAATAACTCAATTCAGTTAGTGCTGTTATCCTAAGTTCTCAGCTTACGTAATTAAGGAAGTTAAGCTACGGGTTACCCTTTGATATTTACCTGCCATTCTGATTATCTTTAAACTGCACTTCCAATCCATGAGCTGTAACTACTCGTTATTTTTCTCACGTGCCCAAGGGTCAGAATTTACCCTGGAAGTTTATCAGAACTGCTTCCCATCTTCAAAAACCCAGATCTGCGTGCAACGGCCTATAGTTTGCCTTGAACAAGATCTGCCCAAATACTCAGTTTAACCTAGGGTTCTAGCAAGAAATCGAGCAAGTTGATTTCACTTATTTTTCTTTTCTCCTCCTGAGCAGAGGTCCAATTTATAAAGCATGTCAATGAAATGCAAATCTCATTTTCAAGGTCAGCTTCAACGCACAGCTAAATCACATTTCAAACGCCACCACAGATTTCACTTACTTGACACACCAGAAGAGTTGGCATTAGGACCCTTGTATAATCTACTGATGACTTCTACGAAAATCACTGAATCTTTGTAATCATCCAAAGTAAAATCACGAATGCCAAAACATTGGCCCTGACTCCCAGAAAAAAAATGCTTAATAAATGGCAGCAAATAATATAATAATAGCAAGAATTGAACGTGCCTGTAAGGTGAATGTATTATCCCATTTTCGCCGAACGGATGTGAGAGCAATCAGTGATTCCATTGCATTTTGTAAATTACCAAGCTGCACCAATTCAAAATTTCTTCTGAAACTCAATTCCTAGGCATTTGGCTTTTGTTCCTGGGATTTCCACTGCTTTAGAGGATCCAGCTTTAATGGGCTCTTTCTGAGAAATCCTCCATCGATTCTGAGAAGCACTTTTATCGAATGCACCATTTAACTTCATTTTGCAATTAATGAAACTTTCAAGATATATTTCCCCTTCCCCCTCCTTTCATTCTAGTTATTTTTTTTTTCTTGCCTTTTGGGTAATTAAGAGCAGAAAACTACTCCCACCAGGAAGTAAAGACAATAAACATGGCAACAAAAACACCAAATGCCAAACAAATGTCATTTGCAGAGTTCTGAAAAGCCCATCTCTCAGAATTAAAAACATTCTGTGTCTCCACCAAAGGTCTTGGGCTGCTAGCTCTCAAATGGATCACTTTCTGATTTCGGTGAGATCCAACCAAATGGTAACGCTTTTCAAGTTTTTAGTCTTCCTTGACAAGATGCTTAACCTTTTCCAATCGGGGAGGTAGACTCTTGCCTGCCCTGGGCAACCTGACTAGTTTGGTAATAAAACAAACCGCCAATTCAGTTGTTTATTTTGTTAGCCTAAAAATGTTTGCGTGGTTAACGGAATGCAAATGTACCGTGTCTGCTCTTCTTTTAAAAGTTTTAGACAAATCATCCCCTGACATATTCAGCCGGGAATGACCCTCTGGTTGTAAAATACACGTCCCAACCCAGAAACGGGACAGAAAAGTGGGCAGTTTATAGAGATGCGTATCCTCTCCACGTTCCTTTGCACTGTGTAGGGAAAAACCGTTTCAATCCTTTTCCCAGTCGCCCAGTGCACAACCCCAGATTTTTCAGTTCAATTATATTCCTAGTAAGCCACAGGGCCCCTCTGGTAACGGATAAAACCATAAGGCTTCGTGCAGAGGAAGCAAAAACGCATTCAAATGTGAGAATAAATGGCTCCCCCAGGATTCTTTATACTTCCTAGTTTTAGGCAGATCAAGAGCACTTTTAAAATAAACTTGGAGTTCCTGTCTTATTCCAATGGAAAATCTGACTTCAGACTCTTTAGCGACACAAAAGCAGCTTGCCTTTCCCGCGCAACCAGAATCAAGCTTTTGTCACCTTAACTGTAAGCAGGTCAACAAAAGAGGTGCCCCGTGGGCCGGGCCGCTGAATGTTAGTAAGTCTGGTGGCAGTCTTCGCCTGGGGGACCATCTGGGGAGCTTTAAAACCTAGTGATTCCTGGGTCCCACCCTCTACCCCGACATGTCACGATTCAATTGGCCTGTCGTGTGGCCTGGGAGTTTTCAGTGTTCCCTGGGTGATGTGAATGTGCGGCCAAGGGTGAGACCCCGGTGTCTTCTTAGTCCGTTCGGGCTGCTATGAAAGAAGAGCATAGACTGGGTGGCCTATAAACAACAGAAACTTATTTTTCTCACAGTTCTAAACACTGGGAAGTCCACGATCGAGAAGCTGGCAGATTCGATGTCTCGGGAGAGCCCACCCCCCGGTTCAGAGACAGGCATCTTCCGTGTCCTCCCAAGCCAGAAGAGGTGAGGAAGCTCTCTGGGGTCTCTTCCACAAGGGCACTGATCGGATTCACCTCCACCCGCCTTACGACCTAATCACCTCCCAGAGGCTAGGAGTTTGGGAAAGGGACACAAGTATTGAGTATACAGCAAAAATTTGGTCAAGAGGCCCCCATGCCAAGGGAGGTGCAGGTGGGGCTCCCTGTGGCCACAGAGCTCAGAGGTAAATGAAGCCAGGGGTGGGCTGAGGGTACAGGTGCCGGTAGGGGCCCCACGATCCGACAGCCACAGCTGCTTCCTCGCTAAGAAGCAGAAGGATTCCCCACACCGGGGCGGGGTGGAGAGGGGGAGGGTCACACATAATTCTGCAGGGCTCTCGTGCAAGGACCCAGATGTGGGCCTGAGCACAGCCTCCCCTACTTGGGGGCCCCAGAAAGAGACACTTCCACGATCTGAGTTGTGCCAAAGGCACTCCGAGTCGTCACAAGGGTCATTCACCACAAGGCGGTCACGCAGGGCTGGGCCCTGAGCCCGCGGCCTCGACACGAGGCCCCACGTGTCCGTACCACGCGGCCTCTGCAATACTTGGTGGCAGGACTGCCCCTCACGCTCCACGGGGAATTGAAAACGAGCTGGTTGCTTTGACATTTGATTTTATCTTACTTTCTCCAGTTTGTCTGGGGTGGGGTGGGGGTGGGGGGAGAGACAGAGGCAGAGAGGGAGAATCCCAGGCAGGCTCCGCACTGTCACCGCGGAGTCTGACTGGGGCTCGAACTCACTAACCGTGAGACGGTGACCGGAGCCGAAGTCGGATGCTTAACTGCCTGAGCCACCCAGACGCCCCCTGAAATTTCAGATCCAAAAAAGGAACCCTCAAACCCAGGCCTCAAGAGCATAAAGTCTCAAAGCAGAGAACTGTGCCGCCCTAACAGGTGGAGCATCTTACTTTAAAACAGCATCGGGGCATCCTAAGTTTTTGGTTGCGGTGCATTTGGGGTCGAGCGGGCGAGAAGTGTGGGGTTTTCCTCCCCCAGGCCCAAGACAGGCACACACAGCTCTGGATCCAGACTCTGAGAATCCTGGAAGTTCACGGGGGCTGGATCCTCTCAGGCTCCACTCCAGCGAGTGTAGACGCCGGGGAGAAAAGGGAAAGGAGTTCCTGGCAGCGGGTTGCGGAGCACCCCCGAGGCACCGAGGTCTCGCAAGCCCAGGCTCCCCACCTCGCTCTGTCTTTCAGGGTCCACGACGGCTGCTCACCTACGGCCACACCATCCAAGGGCCCAAGAAGTGCGTCTATGCAGCAGCTGGGGGAAAGGGGGCTGGAACAAGAGTTCTAATTTTTTAATGGAAAAACAAAGGTCATTGGGGGAACTTCTCACTCGCCTGCCCAAGAGCCTGTTGTACTCAGCTCCCCTGGCAAGGAATGAGGGATTGTTGTTCCCTGCTGAAGACCATTGCCCTGGAGATGGGCTGGGTGGGAAGAAAAATGTCCGTGGGGGCTCTGTCCTCGCTGTGTTCCCTCGCTGGCTGACCTCTGGAACTGAGCCCCAGGAGGTGGAAGGGGCCCTGGCGATCCTCCTGCCATCCCCCCTGAGGATGCCTGGCCTTACCTGGAGCTGTATCTGGGCAGGGAGGCAGCTACACGGTGCCCCCCTCCCCGCGGCCTCGTGAAAAGACAGCAGATGCAAATACAAGACGGGTGATGGCTGGTGAGGTGCTGGATGGCAGAAATGTTCTAGAGGCTTGCACGGGCCACACATTGAACATATGTCAGCCATGTGCCACGGCTCTTCCCTGGGAGCGGAACGCTGCGCTTGGATTTCACAAACAGGCTCACCGTGCAAGGGGGAGACAGTGATATCAGGGTGGTGGCAGCTATGCAGGGGGGGGGGGGGCACCCGCACCGCATCAGCCCGGCCTGGAAGGGACCGGAAGTGCCCTCGCTCACTTTCATTTAGCAAACCCGTCTTTGTATTCACTGCCTTCCGCGGGCGACTCAAACTTGGCGACATACAAACCATCCGATGGGGATGCGGGAGATGGGAGGTGGGGGGGGTCCCCTGCTGCTGTAAGGGGGCATTGTGTCCCCACTCTCTGGGGTCGGGAGACCCGTCCTGCTCTGGGTATATCTGGACTTTGTCCTAGAAGGGTCTCCTGAGGGGCTCTGCCCCTATGACAGCTGTTTGAAAACAGACCACAGACACCGTGATGTACTCACAGCTTCGGGACATCGGTGGGATAAAATCTGCCCCCTGACAGGCAAGATGCCCGACGGTTCCCTGTACTATCCTTAAAGTTGCAGTAATTATTTGGGAATTGATTTTGTGCCATCAAATATGAATAGAGAAGCTTTTACACAGTTGGGGGAGGGGCGGGGACACACATGAATGATTATGATACGAACCTATTGCACTTAAAAATCTTCTTTGTAATGTTTTTATTTATTTTTGAGACAGAGAGAGACATATAGTCTGAGCGGGGGAGGAACAGAGAAAGAGGGAGACACAGAATCCAAAGCAGGCTCCAGGCTCTGAGCTGTCAGCACAGAGCCCGACGCGGGGCTCGAACTCACGAACCGCGAGATCATGACCTGAGCCGAAGTCAGACGCTTAACTGAGCCACCCAGGCACCCCAAAGAACCTACTGCACTTTACAGAAACACAAAGAGAACACAGACAAAGGGAAGGTTAACTCTGATTGAAGGAGAGATTCAACCAAGAGACGGGCTGCGGGCAGGGGCAGGGGTGGGGGTGGGGGGGGCGGAGAGCAGGAAGTGGAGAGGAGACCGAGGGTTCATGAGAGGTAAGTGGGAATGAGGAGGACGGGTACCAGCCCAGAAGGTGCCTGAATAACGAGCTAAATCGTGAGAATTGGGGGCAGTTTCGGGGCGAGGGTAGATGTGACAGGAGAGGTTGGATATGGCGCAGAATCATGGGAGGAAGGTCAACATTTCCTTAGTATCCCAACTCGGCCGGGCACAGCACCAGCTCGCTGCCTCATGATACCACCATAAGAACGCCATGGGGTAGATGTGATTGCCCCCGTTGTAGATCTGGGTCTCCCGACTCCCTTGCCAATATGAAGACCCATCCAAAAGGTGCCCCAGACAGCTCTGAGGGCCTTGAAGGAATGCAGGTCTCTAATGCAGGGCACTGTGGAGAAAACTGGCACATTTCACTCAATGCTCGCCCTGAAACTTCTCTGCACACCACCTTTCGCTCCCTCCCTCTCCTTTCTCTCCTGTCCCAATTGCTCCAGGGGCCATTTCATACTCAGACCAACTTACTGCTTTCCTGGTCCTTCCCACCAGTCCCCTGAATTAGCAAGACAAAAGGAGCCAACCTTCTTAGAAAGTATTAGAATTCTCTAGGCTAATAATTTTATAGTCTTGGCCAGTCACAAACTAACAAGGAAACAGAAGCTCCGGGGAATTAGGAATTTCTCAAGGGCTAGGACAGGTGTTTTAGGAAGATATTATGGAAAAGGGAATGAACAGACTGGGAGCAGGTGCTCAGAGAGCGCGAGGCCAATTCCGATCACATTTTGAAGAAGGCGGAACTCGAGGGATGGGGAAGAGTCAGCGGTTGCCCGGGGGCTAAAGGTAGAGAAGAGTTCGACCACCAAGGGGGCAACACGAGGAAATTATCTTAGGGATGAAAGAGCAGGCTCTGTGTCCTGATTATGGTGGTGGTTATGTCTCTATACACCCGCCAAAACTCAAAACCATATGCAATGACAGCGAATTTTACCGTATGTCAATTTACCATATGTCAATTTAAAACTAAGAATTTAAAACAACTGGCAGCTGTCAAGAAGTGACAGGGATGCTGAGCTACATCAGGAGCAGCATAAAAAGCAGGGGTGGGGCTCTAGGTGAGAGAATTCAAAGGCGGGACTGAGATATGCCTGGAATCCGTGTGAAGAAGGAACCAGAGAACTGTGGGCCATAGATTTTTAGACATTTTGCAAGAGATCTTAAGAGATCATTCAGGGGGGAAAAAAGTTCTACCTCACATACCAGAAAACTGAGCTGAAAACGATCTAAGGGTTTGGACTTTGTCTGGGTGGCTGGTGATATCATTACCCAGACAGAACAGACACGGAACGGCCAGGCTCAAGGAGGAAGTGGATGAGTTCACTTTTGGATATTTTGAATTTGGAACATTTATGTCACCAAGATTTCTTTTTTTAGTTTTCAGGAATTTGAAAACAAAATTGTTGGGTTTTGGCATTGAGAGCAGTATCTTGCCACAAGTACTGTTTCAGCTACAATAAGAAAGAACTCATGGCTATAGAGTCCTACTCAAAGACGGTATGTTGCTCCGACTTTGTGTGCTGTGGCCAACAGTCGTTCAAAATCACAAGGAGAGAAGGACATTGACCCAGTAAAGGTTTTAGGGACATTCTCCATCAAGGTGTTTGCCATTAACACTACCATATTTTCAAGGGCCTATACAACGACATATAAATTTCCTCCTTATTGGTAACATACAGATCAAACTTTGAAACAGTTGTTTTCCATTCTTATCGATGCCGATGCCAGGAGGTAATTCGCTGCTGTTTTGTTTTTGCTTTTGTTATACAATGTGTAGCAAATAACCAAGGAACGTGAGCGCAGAGTTGTTCTACACCATCAGCGGTAACCTTGCAAAAGTCTCAACGCTGCAGATAAAAACCTCAAACCAAGGAGACTTTCGTCACTATTTCAGAGCAGTTTGCAAAATGCCTTGGTTTAATAGCCAGGCAGCGAAAAGAAGCAGCGTTTCCAACACCCTCACAGCCCCTGGGATACGGGACCCATTTTAAGACCAAGAGCCCCACAGTTGCAAACCACCAAGAAGGCCTAACTTCTTCGCAGCAAGGTTGGATGGCAGAATAACAAAATATAAAGTTCATAATATTGAAAACAACAGCTCTCTGTTTCTTCCAGAGCTGAGCAGGGGGACTGCAAAGATGGGGAGTCTGAAGAAGAAGGTAGAATGTTGGCACCTTCCGGTAGAGACCTTGGTTTTGCTTGCTGATGTATCCATGTGCCTGGAACGAAAGCAGGCTCCTAGTGTGTAAGGGCCAAATGAATGAATGAATGAATGAATGAATGAAGCTAAGAGAGAAGTGAACAGATCTTAGAAGTAAGAGAAGGCAAAGGCCACTTATACTTCCTTGGCTGATTCATCCATTCAGCAAATGTCATTGGGCACCAGACCATTTGTAGGCATGGTGGTGGGTATTCAAATGCAGAAGATACAGCACTGGGCCCCAACACATTTATAACCCAGAAGAGGAAGAAAGAAAAGGATGGCAAACATCTGTGTATCAGAGCAGGTGACAGAGCTTAGAAGGGAGGCACGAGAAAGGCTGGAAGTGTGGTGGAGACGTAGAGGTGGGAGGAGTCACTGCTAATGGGGACCCCTTCATCCAGGGCATCCGAACCTTAACGGGATGCAGAATCGTGGAGAAGTTGAATGGAAGCAGAGCACTATGGGATTTAAAAATAACAGGAAAGAGGGGCGCCTGGGTGGCTCAGTCAGTTAAGCCTCCGACGTCAGCTCAGGTCACCATCTCATGGCTGGTGAGTTCGAGCCCCGCGTCGGGCTCTGGGCTGATGGCTCAGAGCCTGGAGCCTGCTTCGGATTCTGGGTCTCCCTCTCTCTCTGCCCCTCCCCTGCTCGTGCTCTGTCTCTCTCTGTCTCTCAAAAAATAAATAAATGTTAAAAAAATTGTTTAAAAAAAAATAACAGGAAAGAAATATGCCCAGAGCAGAGGAGGCTGGAGGGGTTTGAGGAAAAGCATATCTTGCTGAAGAGCAGCGGGGACGAGGGGGGAGGATTCACAGTAAGGGAGGAGCTTGGCAGGAGGCTCCTTTTTCTTGTAGAAGAGGAGGAGCCTTGTTTTAAGCAGGGGAGAGTTCTCAGCAAGTCTGTGACAAGGCAGATCAACTGGGGTGAGGAGAAACTTGAGCAGGTTCATAGGATCTCCTAGGCAAGAGTTAGGAAGGGCAGTGGCAGCAAGAGTGGGAAGTCGCTGGGGATGACAGGGCCTGTGGCTCCCTGCGTGGGTGCTGAGCAGAAGCGCGAATGAGGCGTCCTGAGTTCTGCGCCTGGGTGATCGGGATGAAGGTGCTGACATGGAGAGAAATCGTAGAGCCCAAGAAAGGTTTTGGAAGCAGGATAATGAGTTTAGTCCTGAATTAAGCATTCTGATGATATGGTAGGTTGGAGCCATCAACAGGACATCTGGGTGGACAGGCTCACGAGGCAGGAATATACAGGCAGAACTGGACTGTGCAGAGAAACCCATTTGAGAATCAGCCACTTACAGGCGATCCTGAGGCTGTGGGGCTGGAGAAGTCACTGGAAAGAGAGTCAGGAAGAGAGAGGGAGAGAAAGAAACAGTATAATTTTTTTTTTTTTTTTTTTAATGAGAGAGAGAGAGAGAGAGAGAGAGAGAGAGAGAGAGTGTGAGCGGGGGACGGGCAGCGAGAGAGAGAGACACAGAATCCAAAGCAGGCTCCAGGCTCCCAGCTATCAGTATAGAGCCCGACACAGGGCTGGAACCCACAAACCATGAGATCATGACCTGAGCCGGAGGCTCAATCAACCGAGCCACCGGGGGGGGGCCCCAAGAAACAGTATCCAAGGACTTTCCAAACCATTTACTCAGCACGCCCCCTCAGAACATGTTTTTCAAAGCAAAAGAGAACTCCCGAACCTGGTTTTTAACTTGAAGCCACCGCAACTCACTCACAATAAGGGCCACGGCAGCAATCCTGTTCAGCAAAACCCAAGCTAAACCCCATTGCTGGCCTTCCGCTTGAGCAAGGGAGCCTGATGGGAGGAGGGGAATGTCGCCCACTGCTCGGGCCGGCTCTCCTTCCAGAGACTTCCTTCATGTGCACGCAGCAGGCAACAATCACCATGGGCTTACAGAAGCACTTCTATCTGGTGGAAGGCAAAGGAAATGAATAACCCAATTCACTTAATCTGCACTCAACACAGATAGAAAAACAAGAGAAGATGTGCTCACTGTGTAGGAGGAATGTTCTTTCCTACTCCCACCCTCGTCCCGCCCGTCTCTCTTTCCCAGGTCATTATCAACACATTTCAAACGCCTCGAAGATGTTGATAAAGCAGCTTCACATCTGCGCACTCCTCCACAGAAGGGGCGACGCGTCTCAAGACCGAACCTTCCCACCTTTGCAGGGAACAAGAGCCTGACTTCTACGCTCGGCACCCACAGCTGTTTTCCACGAATAGAAAGAACCCAGCCAACCCAACTGGCTCTTTGAAGGTACGATATCCTTTTCCTGTGGCCTAATTTAGCTGCAGATTGAAAAGTGCAAAAGAAACCCAAAAAACAGAAAAAGTGGATGAGGTTTTCACAAGAGTTACATAGTACGATGAAGCAGAATTGCTTCCCACGTTGAATTCTTGATGCACGTAGTCCTGGTGTACATTCTTTGTTTGTTGAAAGCCCCTCTAAATTGTTCCCCCCGCAACGTGTTATTATTGTGACCGAGGAGATGGAAGTTCACGGTCATCAGAAAAATAGTCTACAGTTTTCAAAAAGTCATCACCCTTCTCATCAAGGACTCAGAAGACCGTGTCGAGGGGAACATCACCTAGCTGGACAGCTACTGTCACACGTGCCTGATGCTCAACAGGTCCTCGTCGGCTCTGGAAACCAATAGTCATCGAGTGTCAAGGATCCACAAGCCTGTGTCGGGGCATCAGTCACAGAAAGTGACACAAACAGAGCAAACACTCTCTTGGGGTTTGCAGTTTAAACCAAGGTATCCTCTCCCGACCTGTAAAAGTGCACACAAGAGCACGTTCGACAGCACAAAGGCGAGCCAATGGCCATAGGGTTGAGGCTCATGGGACCGTGAGGCAATAGGAAAACCTAATGCAGCCGCATCCTCTGCGTGGAAATGCGGAGGCCAGACAAGACCCAGTGAAAGATTTAACAGGTCAGCTAGAGCGGTTCTCATGAATACATCTGGATGGCGGTTTATTACGACATGGAAACCTGTAAAACGGTCCATTTGGTTTTCAGAAAAATGTTCAAAGGATTCAGCACAATTTTTTTTTTTTTTTTTTAAATCATGCCCCATCAGGGCGCCTGGGTGGCTCAGTCGGTTGAGTGTCCGACTTCGGCTCAGATCTCGATCTCATGGCTTGTGGGTTCGAGGCCCACGTCAGGTCTGTGCTGACAGCTCAGAGCCTGGAGCCTGCTTCAGATTCTGTGTCTCCCTCTCTCTCTGCCCCTCCCTCGCTCACTCTCTCTCTCTCTCTCTCTCTCAAAAATAAACATTAAAAAAATTTTTAATAAAAAAATAAAAAATAAAAGAATCATGCCTAATTCTTAAAAAGATGGGTACATTGAGGTTTATTACTATAGAGGCCAGCACCTGGGACCATCCTAGTTTATTCTGATGTCCCAGTGTAGTAATTAATAACGCCTCCTTTCACCCTTGTAAGGGTTCCAGTGTGGAGAATAAACTTTACAGTCATACTAGATCTGAATGGTTGGCAATCTAATAGATTAAGGAGAACATTAAAATAAAATACAAAATTTCAGAAGGGCTTTCCTTCTGAACTAAGGAACATAGTTAAGTAATAATCCAGGCTTTATATACTGCACTTCCATTCACAATTCTGGGTGGGCAGTGACATTCTGATCACCGAGTGGGGCTCGCACACAGAAGAAGGGTTCGTGCACGGCACCGAGCAGGTGCGGGCACATTCAGAAGAGGCGAGCTGGGCTCTAAGCCTCCCGTGAACAGGCGACATGTGTACCTACCCGGCCCCAGCCCTGGTCTCCTCCCACCAGGGCCCAGCCAGGCTCTCGGTGGTTGCTCCCCCTGCACTCCGCCCTCCCCTCCCCACCCCCCCACCCACAGAGACCAGAAGCAGCAAGGTTGGTGAGACAGGTCTAATCACATGAAACCAAAACACTTCTCCAGACTGCACTACCCAGAATGAAATGCTCTCTGATCCACTGAACATTTGAAGCCAAAACACACTCAAACCTTGAGCATCAGCAGCACGCGTACTTCTCTTTTTCAGGGTTGTGGAGGGAGGGTGGGGTGCTGCACAGAATAACAATTTTCAGCATAGGAAAATCCCCAGTACGCAGGCTGACACCTGCTTTATCTATTCTCCCCAACCAAGTTAAATCATCACAAACAGTTCTCGACGAAACACCCTCCGTGGGCTCAGAGACAACAGGGACCGGGCAGGGGCCAGGCATGCGTCGGGCTGGTGTCCCCGTCAGCGTGGGCTGGGAAAGGGGTATGTTCACGACAGAGGCTCAGGGGATTTGAGCACGGATAATCGGAATCTTCAGCAACGCGCTCGCACAGGGTCGGGGCGGGGCGGGGGGGGGGGGGCAGGTGAGTACATATAAAGCTCGTCCGGGACCACGCCTCCGCTAATCCACACACAAAAATAAAGACGAACTACAGCAGGCATCTTCAAAAGTCACATTTCAAAATTTATTCTATTTGTGTATTTTCCCATTTCAAAAGTTAAAGCAAGATCTCCGCACGGGAAACTAGAAGAGATCGTGTAAATGCGCGGAAACACTCCCTCGCCCCGCTCCCGATCTTCTACAGGTACCGATCATGAAACGATTCATCTTTAGATCTTTTTAAGAACTAGCTGCCTACCAGAGACCTTCACTTCTGCGCTTTTTTTTTTTCTCCAAACCTAGCATCTCCTTGCCATGTGATCTCACTACGCTCAGAGCTGGCAGAGCAAAAGCCTGTCATTCTTAAAACATGAAGAGAATAATTCAGCGCCTTTTTTTTTTTTTTAACGTGATCACAGAGAATGCAATTAATACTCTGGCTGCCTTGGTATGTAGACCAAACCTTCTGCCACAGTGTTTCGTGGCGCTTCTGTCTAGGGCCACTCTGCCAATCTTTTCATTCCACCAGAAACGATGCCAGACTTCTCAGCGCTCAGCAAAGTATAATGAAGCAGAAAAGGTGGCCGTGCCCTCAGTGGGGGAATGTGCTCCTGGAGTGAGTCTCTCCAAAATACAAAGCTACCTCCAGATCCAAGGCCTTTTGTCTCCCCATCCCTCCTGAAAGCAATTAAAATCTAGTCTTTAAAAAGAAAAGAGGGTGAAATTCTTACGTCTTCACCGAGAGCCCGGGAGCTTTTTAATTCATACGAGGTACGAGGCAGCAAGATTAGCTGGAGACAGAGAACAAGCAGTGATTTACTAAAGCCTGTGATCGATGTGGGGAGAGTTCCTACCCACACAGCAGTAGACATACAAGATATCAGAAGAAATAAAGATAATTCACAGAAAAGAGAGGGATAAAGAGAGCCAAGGAAGACAAATGCTTTTAGATATTCTAGTGCAACACCTGTTTATTGGCTACAGCCACAAGGTGGTCCTTGACCCAACCCCTGTCTCATTCAGGGCCATATGAAGAGTGCAAGCCAGTGATGGTATTTACCATGGATCACAGGGCCCCCAAGTATATTAGACAAAAAAGAACAGCCATAAAACCAACCCCCTAAGCTATCACTGAATGCATGTGAATACTATTTTAGTTGATTCTCTGGCCCTCAAAACTCACAGAATCACAAAATTTCAGTGCGAGATCCTTTCATCCAACCCTCCCGTCGGATTAAAGAAGCTCAGAGAAGTATGTGACATTCCCAAACAGCAGGTTTCTGGGAGGGCCAGGATTTAACCCAAGGCCCTTGCCCTCCACCCCACCTCCCGGCCCTCAGTACCGTGATAATCTCACCCGCCATATCGGCCACCTATTCCTGGCCTTGATGGCTTCTTTCCTAGAAGTGTACCTCCCCTCAGTCTTGTCTGTATTGAGTGTCCGATATTGTGATATGACAAGAAGTATGTATTTGGTCTTCACCTCCAGTTCCTAGCACAGAGCTCCTAAAACTCTTGGAATTTCCTGAATGACTGGGGTGACAGCAATATCTTTTGTTATGATGCTGGGCCTTAGTCCCCAGTTCCGGACACAAGAGCATCTAAGACCCTTGGAATCTCCAGTGATGAGTGTCTTTTGTAAGCTAATTAGATGTCTAGTGGCTGGGGGGCCTTGGATGTACTCAGGATGTCGGGAAGCCTGCCACCAGAAAGTCCAAGGCTTGATTACAGGGGGATGGAACTTTCAGCCCCACCCCCAACCTTCTGTGGAGACTGAGTCAATCACCAAGGGCCAATGATCTGATCACTCGTGCCTGTGTAATGGAACCTTCATTAAAACCCCTTGACTATGGGGTTCTGAGAGCTTCTAGGTTGATGAACAGCCCCACAGCCCTTCCCCATCCCTTGCCCTATGCGTGTCTTCCCCGTGGTTGTTCCTGAAGTGTATCCTTTATAACAAACCAGTCAGAGTAAGTGTGTCCCTGAGTCATAGGAACTGTTCTAATAAACTATCAAACGTGAGGAAGGGGTAGTGAAAACCTCTGATTGGTAACCAGTTGGTCAGAAGTGCAGGTGGCCCAGACATTCATCTGGTGTCTAAAGTGGAGGCGCTCCGTGGAATCTGATGCTAACTCTAGGTAGTCAGTGTCAAAATTGAATTAAGTTGTAGGACACCTAGCTGATGTCCAGAGATTTGGAGAATTGGTTGTTGGTGTGAGAGAAACCCCCAGCCATCTGGTGTTAGACATGCTGGGGGTCAAATAACTCAGACGTGCCTCCTGGCATCTGATCCCTTGCCTCTTTGCAGCGGGGTACCCGCTTGGTCCTCCCATCCCATGGGTGACCCAACTCGGTCTCGGACCTTTCGGACAGGTGAGAGCCACAGGCCTTGCTACGTGCTGCCAGGAATTTGACATGACCATGTGGACTTCCAATGGAAAAAAAAAAAAAACATCCCCTTGTTGTGACAATATGTACGATCCCTCCCCTAACCTCGACCTCACGACTACAAAAATTCAACATGAGTCAAACCTTTCCATTGAACATTGGCTACGACCTTTGATTAATGTGTCCTATTCGTCACGGGACATGCTCATGTATACTCACATACACAAACACAGGCATATTTACTTCTAAATAGGACCCTGTTCCATTATCTTTGGTACAGAAACATAAGTAAATATTTCCACGGGTAATTTCTAGTTTATCTCTCACAGGCATTGGACTAGAAGCTGAAAGTCTGATGTTGTACTCTTAATTCTAATGCAAGGCGGGTAGGCCAGCCCCCTCTCATACTGTCACATACTCACTGATAAAAGTATAGCCAGACCCTCCCTGAGTGGACCAGGAGTGGGCTCAGCAAGACCACGGATGTGGATGCACTTGGTAGAAGTCGCACAGAGTGCCACAGAACTGTCTAAACTACACCCCGTCTGTGCAAAAAAGAAAGCTCCCTTTACCCTCCTGTGTAATAGTAACCAAAGATGGGAGTCAAAAGGTGACCACACTGGGTAATAAATGGTTAGCAGTCTGGACCAGTGCTGTCCGATAGAAATATAATATGAGCCACATATGTAATTTTAAATTTTCTAGTGGTCACATTTAATGTATTTTTATTGAAACCAATATATCCAAAATATTCTCATTTCAACATGCAGTTAACATGAAAATGACTAATAAAGTCTTTTTGTGCTCATCTTTTTGCGTCTTTAAAATCTGGTGTGTATTTTATTTTATTTATTTATTTATTTTTATGTTATTTTTTTTTTAATGAAATTTACTGTCGAATTGGTTTCCATCTGGTGTGTATTTTAATGCTCCAATCACATTTCCCTTCAGACTAGCCACACGTCACACGCCCAGTGGCTGCCACACTGGACAGCGAAGGAGATTTTAGAAACGGTACGGTTTCACGCTTTCACGGTCGCACACGAGTCTTTTTTCGATGCCTAACACACTGCCTCGTAGCAAGTAAACACCCAGTCAATATCCGTGAGATACAGAAGCGTCTAGATGTCTACTGTGACCACGGAACATCTTTGGGATAAGAGGAGGAATAAAGGACTCCCAAAAGCATTAGTCTGTGTTGATCTTCTCCTGTTCTTGAAACCCAGAAGTCCCGGCTTGCAGGACGCTCAAGGGAAAGAGACCGGTCCTGGTGGAATCCCAGGAGAGGTCTCTGCTGACGGTGGGGGCCGTTCCTTCCCAGCCACCTTTTTACCTGCATCATTGCGGACCTGTCCATTCCTCCACAGTGGCTGCTGC
Organism: Herpailurus yagouaroundi; assembly: GCF_014898765.1. Taxonomy (NCBI): domain Eukaryota; kingdom Metazoa; phylum Chordata; class Mammalia; order Carnivora; family Felidae; genus Herpailurus; species Herpailurus yagouaroundi. Next base: position 13,674,604 of record NW_024412397.1, on the reverse strand, counting down.
CAGGAGCTCAGGGAGACGGCTGAAAACAGAGGAGCACTTACCCCTGGGTCCCGTATTACTGTGAAATCATTTGCATTCTGTTCAGCAAATCTGCGTAAAACTGGAGTCAAGAGAGCTTGGCTGGGCTTCCAGGCCACACTCTTTCTCCACGCTGCTGTGGCCATCACTGTTGATCACCATTTACAAGGGTGGTAGAGGGAGACAGACCCCCCGTTAGGATCAGCATTAAAATAGAATCCCTTCCCCACATTGCCATGAAAGTCGGTGTCCTCGGGGGTAAACGAGTGAAGGAACTCTGAGATGTAATCTGGCCGCTGCATCCTTTGTTATGACAAGAGTTTATTTTATGGGACTCTGACCTATGGCACGAAAAACTCAGCTTCAGTTGGGGTTGTAACGATCCATGACGGCGCGCACACCTGAGCGCCCTCGAGCTCAGATTCCGGCCCGTGGGCCCCCTGGGAAACCAAACTCACCACCCTTCATTCCAGAAAGCCACAGACTTGCATCCCCAAAGCAGAGTTTACCCTAGAGGACCCCTTCCCCTTTCCACCAGGCACGTTGAGGGTAAACTCAAGGTGGGGAGCGACTGCCTTTGGGTGCATGGTCTCCTTTCTCTTCCTTTGGATGGGGGAGGGAGGGGAGGGGTGGGGCACGGGGGGGGGCGGGGCCCGGGGCGCGGGGCAGGGGGCCACAGATCTTCAGGCAGCAAGTGAGCGAAGTAAAGGACACAACAGAGAGGGCGAACGTGCCAGGGGGAATCGCACAGCAAACAATTTGGTACGCGTTTACATTTTGTTATTTTATCTCAGCCGCCTATCTCTTTCTAGGACTATTTCCCAGAGAAATTCCATTTTCATTACAAAGCTGGTTTCTTATGCCAGGGAAGACTGTGGTGCTGTTATTATTGCATTGTTATTTCTACTAAGGTCATCTCAGATGGTATGTCTACGTGAGATAAATGGTTTCCTAAACAGGCTTCTCTACATCCTGCCGCTGCTTACGTTTGCCCACTCATCACTCCTGGGGCCTTGACACAAGCAGCTTCCAGGAAACTCCAGAAGAGGAGAGGCCACGGTGCTGTGATTAAGGGCACAGAGTGCTCTGCGGCTGCCTGAGTTCAAATCCCAGCTCAACCCCAGAAGTGGCCGAGTTAGTCGCCTCTCCAAGCCCCTGTGTCCTCATCTCCAGGGATAAAACCACACCGACCTCTCTGGACTGTCCTAAGAAAGAAACGCGTTCGTGCAGATAGGATTTAGAAAGTATCTGGCACAGAGTAGACACCCCACAAACGGGCGCTTCATCGTGATATGGCTGGGCTGTCCCCCTAAACACGGCCAGCGCTGCCTGCGACATCACACGGCCAGCTGTCCATTCGTTCAGTTCAGCCGATGTTTCCTGGGCACCTACCATGTGCTTTCCCTGCGCTAAGCCCAGAGTATTCCGTGGTGGTCAAATTGTATCCATATTCTCAGATTCTACCTTTGAAATGTCTTTCACGGTTGTCCTATCCCAGGGGGAAGAAGGGGCAGGCGCTCGGCCCCATCGCAAGACGGACACCTGCCCCACCTTCCCACCTGGCCTCCCTCCTGCCCCCTCCACCACCATCACAACTCACGATCCTGCTAGAAACCTTCACTGGCTCTCCACTGCATGAAAGCTCAAGTCTAAACTGCTCACGGGGTGCAGGGGACACTCAGGCCCTAGTGAATCGGCCTCGGCGATACCTCCAGCCTCCTCTCCTTGCCTTCCACCCCCACAACCCGTCTATTCTGGTCATGCTCACTTCTGTACCATCCCCGAGCTCGTTAGACCCTTGTCATCACTCTGTTTATTTGCACGCAGTGCCCTTTCCCATTCCCCACAAGGCAGGCTCTCAATTATCCTTCCAGATTCAGGCCAAATGGCACCTCCTCCGGGAAGCCCTCCCTGACTTTCTCAGGAAAAACGCAAGGGGAGGAGATCTTTCTGTTCACGCGTCAGCTGCCCCGGGGGAGACTGCCCTCCACGAGGCCAGAGATGGCATGGAGAATCCTCAAAGGCACTGAGAATGGTGAATGAGCGGATGACCACACGTCACGGGCCAGAGCCTCCAAACTGAAGTCACCAGGCAGATGCTCAGGGTTCAGGCGTTGCGAGAAGGCTCCGCACACGAGCCCCTCCGTGTCCCGCAGCGGGGTGGCCAGCGACGCTTAATATGTGGACAGTGTCACTCAGGCAGAGCGAGGATCATTTAGACACAGCCGGACGGCAGAAAACTCCCCCAGAACTACCAATCCCCGTATCGACTTAGGTCAAGCTCCTCTCGATTCTCCGCTCTAAAAAGCGAGGTGGGAGACAAGGGACACGCAGGGAAGCACATGCTCTTTGAGGGCGCTCAGCCTGTGCAATCTTTGTCACACCGTCCCTGCCGTGCCCCCTCTCTTTCGCCACGTTCTGGAATGAGTCATTTCACAGAGGTGGATTTTTCAGCTGACTGAAGCCTACACTTTTCAAAAATTTTAACCATTTGGAATGGAGTCATTTCAGATAGGGACCACCCGCTTCCCCTGAATTCTTCGCCTCTCCCTACGGAAAGGGACCCTGTCTTGATGACCCAGCAGCATCATTAGGAATAAGTGAGCCTGTGCCACAGCCCAGAGAGAACTTCAAGGGCTGCTGAGATCTTCACGACCGCCTGCCCCGCACCGAGGCTGTGTCTGTGGTTCCTGAGCCGGGTTTCACAGCACGGTTATCTTCTCCCTGACCGTCAGACTCTTGGAATAACTGCTCTAATAACTTGCAGGCTCCGATGACCACTCAGTACTAACCGGCCGCAGGTGCCATTTCTATTGGCTGGAAACAAGATGAGAACCCATCTTGTGAGGACGTGTATTTAAAGGAAAATGGAAGCGGGAAATTATTTAGCCTTAAAAATTAGAAATGAGATTGTGACACCCGCTCCAGCACGGATGGACCTTGAAACCATGACGTTAAGCGAGAGGTGCCAGGGGCAGAAGGACAAACACAGCATGATCCCCTCGTACGCGGTACCTAGAGTAGTCACATTCTAGAGACAGCAGGCTAGTAGTTAGCAGGGGCTGCGGTGGAGGAGTGGGGGGAGGGAACGGGGGCTTTGTGCTTAATGGATACAGAGTTTCAGTTTGGGAGATAGATGGTTCTGGAGATAGACAGTGGGGAGGGTTGTACCACGCTGTGAATGTACTCAATGCCACTAACTATGCTTAAAGGAATGGTTACAATGGTACCCTTTAGGTTATGTACATTTGTCTCTCTCTTTTTCTCCATACACACACACACACACACACACACACACACACACACACACACACACACAAATCTGTTAAGAATGATGGCCAAGCTCTTATGAATAATGGGTGTGACCTTTGGCGTGTAACCTTTGTGTTACCCTTCTGCATAGCAGGGGATGAAATTCCTTCCTAGTTCTCAGTTGTGTTTAGAATCATCCTAATTGCTAAACAGGGTGTTAATGGACTTTGCAGTCATAAAGGCCTTTCATTCACCAATCACAGTCCTGGGGACAAACAAATGCTCTGCATTTCCACGTAGACATCACAAATAATCCCGGGTAGAAAACGGAGGCAGAGAAAGGGCAGAGTTTTCTTCTCTTCACCCTGGAAACTAGGGAGCCGGTCCTGGGCACGGAATCCAAATTTACTTTTCCCTTGTCCTGAGATCAGGCCCTACCGCTAGGAGGTCACATAGAAAGCCATTAAAGAACAAAGAATCTAATTATCTCAAGTCATTGGGATTTTAAGGATTTGTAAAGATACATTAAGCAGGCTTTTAAATATTATAGTGTTGGGTTATAGCTTATAAATTAAACATTTTAGATTCTGTTGGAAGCACATTTTTATTTCTTATTTAAAAATTTTTTTAAAATATTTATGTATTTTTGAGAGAGACACACACAGAGGGTGAGTGGGGAAGGGACAGAGAGAGAGGGAGGCACAGAATCGGAAGCAGGCTCCAGGCTCTGAGCTGTCAGCACAGAATCCGACACGGGGCTCGAACTCACAAACCACAAGATCGTGACCTGAGCTGAAGTCCAACATTTAACTGACTGAGCCACCAAGGAGCCCCTGGACCCACATTTTTAAAGCAGTCCAGTCCACAGGAGACAGAGGAAAGAGCCCGTGGCTTGTTCAGTTCTAGTGACACAGACCCCAGGGTTTCGGAAGCCTGGTTTTGAACTCTGTCTCAATTAATGACAGGTTACTATTGTCCCTCTGCCTGAATGATAATTTCCCTTCCTTTCTGTGCTTCCTTATGAAATACCAAGAAATTCTACTCTAAATATTGTAACATGTTGTGCCTGGGAAAAATGTTTAATTTAGTTTTTTAATTTTTATTTATTTATTCTTGAGAGAGAAAGCGACAGAGAACGAGCAGGGGAGGGGCAGAGAGAGGGGGAGACACAGAATCCGAAACAGGCTCCAGGCTCTGAGCCGTCAGCACAGAGCCCGACGCGGGGCTCGAACTCACAAACTGTGAGATCATGACCCGAGCCGAAGACGGACGCTCAACCGACTGAGGCACCCAGGCGCCCCTAGTTTTTTATTTACATATGCTTTCGTAAACAAACCCCTTAAAACAGTTTTTTTTTTTCCTTCTGAATCAGACTTACTTATTCGGCACATGAACTTACGTTAAATATTCAATCTTACTGTTTAATAACACCAAGAGATATGTAAATTAATGAAAAAGCAAGAAAAAAAAAAGAGATAGGTTTACTAAGGAGCCTAGTAAGAGTTTCCTATCTTGTCAGAACTTAGTGTTTAAGTTTCTTTTAAGAAAGTAGTTTCCTGGCCCATGCTGACACTCCCTGAGCCCTGCAAACCAGCACTGCGGCATCCTGTTCAAATGTTATTGTGGAAACACTGTGCTGTTCTAGGTCAAATGTATCCAAATTAAACCAAGGGATGGAAATAACTCTCCCTTGATACACCGTGGTTGCTGAAAGTGGATTTGTTTATGAGTAGAATAAAATTTACAGCTAAATATATACATAAAAAAAGATACATCATCCTCTTGTAAGCTTGAGTAACATGTCATTTCACCTCTGGACTCTGGAAAAAAACACTAAGGTCATGCCTAAAATAAGACAGCGAAGGGCTGAGGATCACACCGGAGGTAAAACCGCAGACTTTCCCCCACCTTTTGATTACGGCATCAGGCAGGTTACAATTGGACAGTGAGGTCATTTCTCTGGAACCAGGAAAGCACCATGGATCTGTCATTCCAACAAACACATGCAGACCCCTGGGACGGCTTCTGAATCAGGTGTCTGGTCTTCCTACGAAACAGCGATTACTACTTGTTTTTCAAAGGCTATTTACACAGACTGTTGGAGCCAAAGAGAAGAGAGACAGAAACAAAATGTTTCTCTCTCTCTCTCTCTCTTTTTTTTTTTCCAGCTATGAAAGAACTTTTAAAAGTCCCCTTTATGGAAGATTTCACCTCCTAGTTACTAAAATAAAGATGACTAATTGGCTTCCCAAGGAAACACAAAAGAAACGAAAAAGTCACATGCATCAAATTGTTACTTTTTAATAGGGCTCTGTTTTACATTTAAAAAAAATTCTTTAAGTTTTAGAGGACATCCATTACCACTTAGAGTGCCTAAAAAAGAATCTGGTTTTGTCTCTTAAGAGGCAAAATTCCTTGATTAAACAGAACCTTTGATTCCTCAATCTATAATTCTACTTCCTACCCTGAGAAGAGGTTGTGAGGGTTAGATCATCTCCTATTCATAGAAGCAGTAAGCCCAGAGTCTGGACATGTTGGGGTTCACTAAATTCCATGCTTCCTCCTGACTTTCAGTGACTGGGGCCATTGGCCAATGTGAAACTAAAAGGAAATGGGGAAAAAGAAAAGATCAGAAGGGGTAAGGGGGAAAAATGGTCCAAACATTTTAGCCAAAAATGGAAGTCATCTTTAGTTCTATATTGTGTATGGTAACCCATCTTAAACTGACATACAGGCTGTATTATACTAATATACACATTGATTTTAAGGCAGAGCATTATGTTTTCAGCTGTTAAGCTTTAAAAACAAAAGCCATTTGCTCTCCTCTGTCTAATGTGCAATATGACTAGACGACCCTCAGAAGAGCACGCAAGTCAGTAAGCCCCATAGACACCGCTGTATCATTTTGTCCCATTTCGGTTACATTGTAGTCCTTATATTGTTAATCATTTGCAGATTTACTATTCTAACTTCCCCACCATGTTGGGTCCATGAGAGGTATGAGAGACGGTTCTGGACTGCCACGCTTTCTGTGACAGCCTCCGTGCTCTTCTCCGTGGGTGTTGAATAAATGAGGTTGAACGAACACAGCCACATGCCCTTTAGACACTATGGGAATCCTACAGATGAAGCCTCCACCATTTTTTAAATTCAAGAAGCACCCGGGTCCTCAAGTTTCTGTTGCTTACCCGAAGAGAAACTTTTAAAAAGAAATAAAAACGTGGATTGCTACTGAGACGCCAGTCAAAATGAGCACCTATAATCCCACCTGCCCTGCTGTCTTCCAGAACCCTCGCGGAGTTTAGAGAACTCTCCCGTCCCTCATGCTACCGTCTCCCTAGAGGAGTTACACGCTCAAGCCCGCCCAGCTCACAAGCACAGCCGTGGGGTCTTGAGCAAACGTGTGGGCATCACATGGCAAGAGGTTCGATGCCCACCCCCCCCTCCCCGCCATCAGCATGAAACACCCTTCAAAAGCTAAATCGAAGGAGAGGAAATACCCTAAAAGACCACATGTGAGTTATCCTGACGGTTTTTGAGATGAAAAGCAGGAGAGGATACGATTTACCAAAACTGCATATACTTGGTTACGTTTCTGTGGAGGAGTCTGGTGTCCGTGCGAAAACGGACCCTGAGAAGCAGCCCGGGGTCGAGGAAGCTTCGCTGGGCTCCGAGTCTGGGGATAAATTCCAGTCCCCCTGCGCTTGCTGGCTGTCCAGCAGCAGTGCCCGGCAGTTCTCTCTTCGCACGGGAATAAACACGGGACAAACAGGGTGTGGGAAGAGCCAGGCAGAAGAGAAGAGGGAGTATGGTATCTGCCATGCCTGGGGTTGTCAAAAAGACCACGTGGGCCACCAGACACGGAGCTCCTTTGAAACTTTCAAACATCCTCTGTCCGGGTGAGGTCCCACTGTTGCCATGTTTTCACGTGGAGGAAATTTCTATGAGAACTGCCTTGTGTGACTGAATTCCTTCCTCAAGCACACGTCTGTTGGTTGTTAATGATTACCGCGTGAATTCTAACAAAATGACATTTTCAACCAGGCGGTGTTAATTTAAAAGAATGGGAAATAAGAAAAAAAAATACATATATATGTATGGTCCTTTTTATAGACCATATATATATGTATTTTTTATGTATATATGTATATGTATATTTATATGTCTATATTTCATGTACATATTTTATGTATATATATGTGTGTGTGTATGTGTGTGTGTGTGTGTGTGTATGTGTATATATATATATATATATATATATATATATATATAACTATAAAAAGGACCGTACTCTTTTCGAAATGATTATGGAAAAAGAGCACTGTCCCTGAAGAAGAAATGAGCCAGGTTCTGAAGCATTCAGTCCATCACTACATCTTCCCAAAAATCTCTCCGTTCGAGTCCTGACCATCGCTCAGCGCTCTCAATTTCTTACTGTCGCCACTACTGCTCCTCTAGGTCAGGCACACGGTCTCTTGCCCAATTACTGAGCTAGCCTCCTCCCTGTCCCTAATCTTTCCCCAGTCTCATTAACGGCAGGCTCTTTCCAGAATAAACCCCTCCACGGTGGCACATCTCCCGTGTCACCTTTCTGATCTGTCCACTTGCTCTCCTCTCTCCAGCCAGGCTGGACTCCTCGGTTCCCGCAGCTCACCAGCCCTCAGGCCTCTGGCCTTTGTTCTACACCTTCTGTCTGCTGGCCACACGTGGCTCCTCCTGCCCACGTCTCTAGGTTATGTCTCACTCATCCTTCAGGCTTCAGCCCCCTTTCCTGGGAAGACTCCCCTGACTCCAGTCCATGCCCCTCCTGTGGTTGCCTTTCTTCTCTCCACGCCGCAGACTGTGAGCCGGGTCTATCTGGTGCCCACTTCCCACATCCCCAGGGCCTAGCCTACAGCATGTGCTCAATTAAAAAAAAAACAAAAATGCGTGGGACTAATGAATAACCGATCTCCTATTCTGTCTGCTTTCATCGTATGATCCAGCACAAAACAAAACAAAACGGCACAGTTATTCCCTAGAAAACACAGAGGCGCAGCTGGGTCCTTCGTAACAAAACGGGGGACATCCTTCAGTATCAGGCCGAGCCCAACAGGTAGAGAGGCCTGGAGGAAGAGTCTAGCGTCTCAACTCACATTACATTTCCCCAAGGTCTCCACATTTTTCCAAAAAAAAATGTTCATCTACCCGTTTCTGAGAGAAAAGAGAGAGAGAGAACAAAAAGGAGAAGGGACAGAGAGAGAAGGAGACACAGAATCCGAAGCAGGCTCCAGGCTCCGAGCGGTCAGCACAGAGCCCGACGCGGGGCTCGACCCCACGGACCGCGAGATCACGACCTGAGCCGAAGTCAGATGCTTAACCGACTGAGCCACCCAGGCGCCCCCAAAGTCTCCACATTTTAAAACCACGAATTTCCTCATCGGTCACACCCTTTCAATATTCCTTACAAAGGTATTTTCAATTTCCATTTGACATGCGCTTTAATCAGTTAATTTTTAATTGAGCCAAATATTAAATGCTCACATTAACCAGACAAAGCGTGTTTAGCTACCGATTTGCAGCGACAGCTTGTGTTATTCTCACACACAGGCCAAGCATGAAATAGAAAACTAATAACCCCTTAAGTGTATTCTCAAAGTATCATTTATGGGAAAGAAAACTACATTCAAAGGAAACTTTGTGCAATGGCTGCCATTTTTTTTTCCCCCCGGAGCCACAAGCTGTTACAAAGCAGGGAAGCTCATTTTCTCACGGATACGGACCGGCTCGAGAATCCCACTGTCACTGGATGTATTCATTAAGAAGGAATCTGGCAGCAACACAGGGGACGGATACTTTGGAGAACAGGCCAATTATCTGGGTGTCCTTTATAATTTGAAGTTTCTGAATTCACTCACAGATAAGCCACTTGAAGAGGGTCTGGCAATGGCAACATAACGCACAGATGGTCACTGAAGAAATGAGAGGGAGGGTGGGAGAGAGAAGAGAATTTGCTTGTGGTTTCATTCATGGGGACAAATCTGCAAGCTGACACATCCCTCTTTTTAAAAAGCCCCTGGAGAAGTATGGTCAAGCTTCATTACAAGTAAACAAATCACACAATCGTTCTCAAACAGATGACAAATGATGGGCAATAACATTTTGAGTTTGCTTCATGCCAAGGGATGAGGCGTCTTAAAATACAAATTCCACCAGTTCTTAAGACCACAGACGGGCTGTGATTCCTGCTTCAGGCAGTACCGAGGATTCAGCCCAAAGCTCCGGGCGGTTCTCTCCAGGACACCCCCCCCCCCCCGGTGGTCTCCTCGCAGGTCAGCGTCCGGAGAAATAAAATCTTAGGTGGTCCCACCTCTGGGATCACTGAACCCTACTGACTTCCACCCTCGATCGGCTGCTTGTGTTTGCGGGAGAACTAGGGGACCATTTACCCCGATGACTTTTAAGCTGTAATTCTTTTATATTGGAGCTACACCACGAATCGGAAGGGAAAAACCACCTTGTTCCCACTGTGAGAACCCTGGACAAGCCCTGATTTCTTTAATGATAAGGTCATGAATCATATCAGGCATCAAGACTTCCACTGGGCTTGAGATTTGAGCCATAGCAGCTAAGCACATCTATACGGACTGTGTGCATTGTTTGTACAAACAGACACAATGGGACAACCAATGGCCTAGTGTCTAGAATGAGCATTAGGGACTTTTATGAAAGTTGAACATCTAATATAAAGCAAAATCTAGACCTCTCTTCAGGCATGAATGACATCCTTTTTCAATTCCATGATGAGGCATGGATGAAATCAAAACACTTAATGGGTGTTTTTCTTTTTTCATTTCTATTAGGTATTAACAGATCTGTGAAATGGGACATTTGGAACACACACACACACACACACACACACACACTCCACAGCAAGGGGAGTAGGAGAACATTAGTTGGTTAGGATGAGTTAGATGATCAAAGTCCCTCTCACATAATCTTTTATTCATTCATTCATTCAATACACAATTACTGTGTGTGCCTGGTACCTACTCTGCTGGGTAGAGGATAAATATAATAAGAGAAATATTTCATTAAGTGAGGAAGTGGAGGAGAACACTTTGATTTTAGAAGACCTCCACAAATGGTGGTCATTATTAAGATACTGGAACAACACGAGTTTGACTCCAGTTGAATTGTTCTTTCAGGAGGCAAACTGGGAGTGGGAAGCCAAGCTCTGAACAGCAGAACTGCCAAGTTAACCACCTTCATCCAATCCACAGAGGTCTATGGAGGCCTTCTGGAGAAAAGCGGTATGCATTCGGCGTGGGCAGTTAGGACCACTTTTGGAAATGAAGGAAGGAAATGGGAAATCTACATGGTGTGGGGGGAAAGGCATATTGTATTCTTGCCCCAGATTCTCTCTTGAGCTCCAGATCGTTAAGGCCAACTGCTGTTGGGCATTTCCACGTGCGCTGGACACCCATGTTGGAAACTCAAAATGTCCAAAATTAACTTCATCCCCTTTGTCCCACCAAACCGCGACTGTCCTCTCTCTCTTGAGGACAATATCATTTTTTGAACCAGCTGGGTTTCAGACCAGAGTCCTTGGCTTCTTCAATCTGTTGTCAGGCCTTTCCCCCATATCTGCCCCCCATCTTTTCCATTCCCCACTCTGCCACCATGGTTCAAACCTCCTCTCTGGTCGCCCAGTGTCCAGCAATCTCCCACAAGCCCACACATCCCGCCTGGCCTCAGAACCGTTTCGATATCCTTTCCATAACCGTTTCGATGTAACTTTCTACCAAGTTAAATACAACCCTCTCAGCTTGGGGCCCAGTCATATCGCATGAGCGATCTCTACGCCCCAACCAAGCCAGACTCTTTACTATTCCCACTATTCCCCAATTACGCCTCACACATTCCTGTCTGCTTTGACGTCTCGAGTCCAGTTATCTCTTTCCATTTCTCTCTCTGCCCTTTGTGAGTTCAGCTTTGTAAACAATTGCTCATTTTCCTTGAGAAGACTTCCTCACGCCATTTTCTTCTTGCACTGTCACTTTAATATTTAGTAAGTGGCCCTGCCTCACTTTCCTTGTAATTTTGTTATGAAAAAGACTCAAAGCCACCTCCAAAAGTTTTCAGTCCTAAAACGAAAGACAGAGAGCGGGAGGGAGGGAGGGAGAGAACGACATACTGGCAGGAATTCACAACGGAAATGACTAGGAGGGAGTCCTGAAGTTTTAGACTCAGAAGTGCCAACTGGCATCATTTATGGACTGATCTTTCTTCTTTCCTTAAAGGATAAAAAATCAATCTCCAAAGCTGAGGCTATAATTTGCAGTTAATTTTATTCCTATTCTAATTGTAAGAAGGTACTATATAGAGCAACTAGGCAGCGAATTAAGAGTACTAAGTATTTGTCCCACATTCGCCTGGAAAATTCGAGCGCACCTGAATGGAACACTTGGCCGCAATTCAATTCTAGAGTGACTCCACAGATACAACCTTCGTGGTGTCGTACAGGCGGAGAAATCTTCATTCTCAGCTACGAGGTGATGGGAAAAGTCAAAAAGAAATGGCCTATGACACTGATCCCTTGTTTGGTCCTCTGAGCATTAAAAGTCGCAGGCTCTCGATGTTTCCACAGCTTAAGAAGAGATAGTTAAAAACAGAGAGATAGTAATTGGAAGTGTCACAAGAAAGCTGTATTAGTCTCAATGGAAAATCTCCTTTGAAATATTAAAGCTTCACTTGACACAGTGGGTCCTCGGGCTGTTTTCAGGAGGCAGAGTAAAGAGGAGAGTGGGGTCAGTCATAAGCTTCTGACTCATTATGCCAAAGCCCCAGAGAGCCAATGAGCTGATTATTCACTAAAAATGGAATATGGCTTTATCCCTGAAATTCGGAAGGCAAAACAGGGAACAGAACGAGAACACAAATTTTCCCAACGGTTTCCCAGCGAAGTGCATGTTCTACGTGTCATGTGTAAGAGAGGTCCACATTCCGCAGAGAAATGGCTCGGCGAATCCGGTCAATCGCCCAAGAAAATCACCCGAGCAGCGCTTCGTACGTTGCTACAAAGGGTCACCCCAGCATGGCAGGGAGATTTCCTTTCTAACGGGTTCAAGAGGGCGGTTGGGGAAGAAGTCTCGAATACATTACTTTAGCTGTTTTCGTTAGTCAAAACTTATCTATGGCTGGAGGATATGCCTTCTAATCTCACACTGCAGAGATCAGAGCAAGTAAGAGTTCCGCCAGCAGATGCTATCTTCGCGCGGGGGGGCGCCCCCTGCACGTGGTTGGAATTCATGATCTCTGGAGGGAAAGCATGGGATCTGCTGACAGAATTCTGCCTCGTCCTGCTACAGCAAGCCTGGAGGCGAGGCGATTTCCTAGCCCTGAAGGGCCCTTTTCCGCTCCCTCTTGCTGGTACTTGAGGCATGATGCTCTTTTCTTCAGGTGAATTCGACGCCGACCCTGTAGGGAGGGAAGGGAGAGCTACACCCGGGCCTCCTGGTGGTGGAATGATGGGCAGGTGGGGGTAGGGTCCCCACGAGAAAGCCCAAATGGTTTTGGAGAGATAGAAACAATCATTCAATCATCATTCTCACTGAAGGACAGCTGGGTTAAAGTAAAAAGCAGAGAAATGTCAGCACCGTAGAGTTGAGCGTATATCAGACCAAGCTGTAGCCTACAGAAATACTTTCTAAAATGAAAAAAGGCTTTGTCGTAATTTCCAAAGTTTGACCATCTCCCGGAAAGAAGGAGGACCGCGAGTGCCAGCAGGTAGACAGTACGACGCCTGCCCTTCACGAACACAAATGCTACCGTGGCCTAGAGATTTCTATAAACAGAGTTTTGGAAGAGACGCCACTCAGTAAATGAAACAGTACCGTAACCTAAAACAAAAGAAAACAAAAGCTTTTTAAAAAAAAAAAAAAAATCTCTCCCCACGTTACCAGAAGACCATGGGGGAAGACAAGGGGAAAACATAGTTTCAAACAGAGAGGGAGGCAAACCGTAAGAGACTCTTAAATACAGAGAACAAGCTGAGGGTTGACGGCGGGTGGGGGACAGGGGAAATGGGGGATGGGCATTGAGGAGGGCACTTGTTGGGATGAGCACTGGGCGCTGTACGGAAGTGATGAACCGCGGGAATCTACTCCCAAAGCCAAGAGCACGCTGTATACACGGTATGTTAGCTAACTCGACAATAAATCCTATTAAAAAAAAATCCCTCCCCAAGGAAGAGCCCCTGTTCTGTTCAAAATCAACCTGTACTTTTCTGCATACAAGGATGATTTAAGAAAAAGACAGTTCTCCAAGTTAAATTATTCTAATCACCCTAATCAAAGACTTGATTGTCTTTTACATACAAAGAATTAAGGAAATACTTTAAAAACTGAAGACAGGTGTTTATTAAGTCTTCTTAATGTGTACTAAGAGTGCTTAATGGGTAAACATTTAACAAGGGAACCCCCCCCCGCCTTTCAGTCTTCTTAAGTGTTTGTGTTGTATTTTTTAAATTATCTACATTTCTCCTCCTATGGAAATCCTAATGTACACGTGAACAGCCATATGGTTGTTAAAAGTTAGAAGTAACTTTTTTAGATAATGACTGAAGTGTATGCAGAATAATATATGTTGGTTTGTTTTTTCCTTTTTCTCTCTAAATCCTAGAATCCGGGATCGTGTTTATAGGGCTGCGTGTACCTATGAGTTTACTTAGACACCTGCAACACGAGCCTGTGAGGTCATCCAGGGCAGAGGTAAAGCTCTCTTTCCTGTGTCCTCAACCCAACCCAGGGCCAGGCACATAAAGCCTTGCAATCATGTCTGTCCAACAACTGTCCTAGTCCTTGGATGATTTTCAGTGTTAATCCTGTTTAGATGTCAAACGCTAATATTGTTTGAATCAAACCAAGGAGAATGAAAGAAAAGCTTCGGAGTGAAGTAAATTCACTGAGTGGTCTCCTGTATGTAGCTGGGGGAAAGGGGTGACCAGCTTTCGAGGTTATGGCTATACCTGAATAAGGTGATATTAGATTACCTTAAAAAGGTTTAACGGAACCTTTGAACTTCAAATACAATATATCTCTGGGGGGAAAACCTTTCTACTTGTACACTACAAAGACAGTGTTGTTTTTCCAGCACAAATGCACTTGTGCTAAGATACTGCCTTGATCAGCTATTGCTAAAACCTGATGACTGACCTCAGCAATGGGCGTGGGGTGAACTGATTGGGAGCGACTGCTAGTAATACACACAGCACCCACACACCTGCCTTACGAGTGACTTTATCCTTCCTCCAAAAAGCTGACTAGGACTGGAAGTAGAGGTAAGGCAAGACTTTAAGAGTTTGCTTTAAAAAAAAAAAAAATTGTGGCTTTCTGTTACCTGATGTGCTGTGTGGCTCAATGACATTTAAGCAATCTGAAATGTACCAGCTCCATCAAGGATTGCTAAAAGATCAATCAGTTCTCACTAGAAAGCACAGCGAAAAGTAACAAGATTCACAAAAGAAAGCCACGTTTTTTTAACAGACATTAAATAGCAACAAAAGCCCTAAAACAGAAAAGGGAACTAAGTGAACCATAAAATTTTACAAAGGTCCCGAAACATAATCACTCAACAGCACGTGACTTGCAAACTCGAGGGGCGATAATGTAGTTTTTTCTACAAAGTAAATTATTGCCGGGAAGCATGTGATTCTTCGCAGGCAGAAACACACTTTCCCAAGGAAAGTTCATCATTAAAAATATTATTTAAGGCTGGATCATCTTCAGACTATTTTTAATCCCTATCATTCTGCTGCCAACTTGGCCATAAGCAGCTGATACTCAGCCGCTAGATAAATGATGCTTTTTCACGTATTTTGCACACTGGCATGAGCATGGTATTGCTTTCCAATTAATCAAATGTTTTGGTAGATTTGGACTGCACACAGAAGGCAGAAACTGTCTGCTGACCAACTAATAAAAAGGAAGCTAACCTCTACTGGATGTGGAGAAGTAAGTTCCTGTCGTCCTAAACCACACAGACCAGAAGACAAAAAAAAAAGAAAAAAGAAAAAGTCACAACACCACCATCTCATCAACAGAATGAAGCTAATCTCCTGTTAAGCCCCCTCTTTCTTTTAGGAGCCCACACCTCACTCTCTTCTGGGACATGAAGCTAAATGTTGTCTCATTTCTCAGCCTGGAGGGAGATATCAGTTTCACTCACCATCAACTTTCCTGTATCTCAACGCTTTGACTGTAAGAGCCCCCTCCCCTTGAAGCAATCTGAGGGCCACTCAATGCACCTATAGAACTCAAACTATGTTATACGAGGGGGTGAAATAATAACTAATGAAGCTATCAAGAGCTAAATTGCCTGCCTTTGATTGGAATAGAAAAGCGATGTCACTTCATTGAGACCAATAATGCCAATACAAACCGCACAGCTACCATGAAAAACATTCTCGAGAAGACTGAGCTTACGGTAAATTATCTCCTCTCTTTCGTTCCAACTTATTTCTTCCAAGGATCAGATCACACTAGTGGACATCTGGGAAATACTCAGCATTCTAGGCAATACTAGAAACCTGTGAGGCCACTGGAATCGGACGCTGTAGGATCCACCCCAGATTATCATTTTTCCCAAAAGATGTCCCCAGGAACCAATGGTAGGTAATAGTCAACGTCTCTCATTTTCACGTGCACCCGAAAGCCTCTATCTATCTCACGTGAACCCACCAATTCAGACTCATTAGCTGTGGGGTGAGAATGGAGATTCTGCACGTCTGACGGTCTCCCAGGTGATGCTCCTGCCGTCGGTCTGTGAACCACACCTGGAGTAGCAGAGCCTCAGACATTTCCCAGAACCGATACTGTCTTGGGCTCCCTCTGTCCTGCTGCCACACGGTGCCGTATTCGGACTTAGGAATAAAACCACACTCCACTCTAACTCAATTTCTTCTTTAGTCTTTATTTGATTTGTAGGCTTCTGCGACTATCTCTCAGACGCCTATCATTCCAAGACGCTTTCTCCAAGTTATGGAACATGAAACACACACAGTTTTCCTTAATCTCAGAAGACTGATTTTACGTCAAGAGCAGCAAAGAGAAAAAGGGACTTCAAATCTCAAGCCCCCATGATTACATGTGCAACAGAGGATCTGATCCACTGAGGCCTAGAAACCACACGAGTCATTGTCAAAGGTCAGAAGAATGTACTAGCTCTCTTCTGAAACTTGACCATTGGTATTCGGAGTATTTTAATATGAAAGGATACGTAAATCATTTATAACTCTCAAATGCTAGCACTTTTATTCCAAAGTGTCCATTTATGATTACATTTCCTGACATATACCCTTTTTTTTTTTTTTTTTTGCCAAATTCCCTTGTTTTCCTAAAGAGCCATCCATCTACATGTTGTCCTGAAAACGACGCATTTTATCAACAGCTATTTGTGCCTCTATATGATTTATTTGTACTGGAAGAGGTTTTGTCAAAGTGTTTTTTATCACTTTCTACGGTATGTCATTGTGGTTTGGCATCATAAAATATAGCCTCTACGTTTATCAATCTCAGATACCTGTTGACCACAAAGATAGGCTCTCCCAGGAAAACTCTATTTCGAAAGGAGTTAAAAGTGAGCCTTCACTTAAAATGAAAACCCAGTTGTATGAGACGTTAATATACTACAATGCAACAAAACAAAGACCAGGTCATGTCTTAATCTCTATCATAAACATATGTCTATGGCTCTGTTTTCTATTTATTAAATTACTTAATAGATGACAGTTACCACCTTGGGTTCCTTTCAGCCAGAAAGAAATTTTTGAAATATTTTTTCATAAAAATACAGAAGAGAATTGTCAAATCAGTTTTACTTTGGTCTTAAAACCATCCTTTTGGAGTCTGGAACTCTGTACCTTTTTGGTGATGGTGGTTAAAAATAAAACCACCTACTCAACCAAACATTTAAGAAAATATTCTTTGGCCCTTTAGTGAATTCTTCCAGAATTACTAAAGATCTGACAACATGGGATCTCGACAAAACAATTCATGAGGAGCATTTCACATTTTAGAGATCTAAATGGGGATATTTTTACTTTTAAACACTCAACAGTGGCACCAATACCTGGTCAACTTTGACCAAGTAGGATCAGATTTTCATGTCAGCCATCGACTTTTCTGGGCTTTTTCTCTTTTTTCTTGGCCTTCATGTTAGCACACTTGTAAACTGTAGTAAAATATGTAATGTGCTCCTTGAAACTGAATCCACTTGGAGTCACTTCTAGGTTTTGTGCTCCTGTTAGGTCCTATAAAATAATATCACTAATTCTCCCTAGAGACTACATACAAGGAAGCACTGAGTTGCATCCTTTCTCATAAATCGTTCTTCAAGTTAAAACAAAAAGCCCGAAACAATTTTTAGACAAGAATCACTCCTTTTGCTTTTTTCCTAAATTCGTAATTTTAGATAGAAGATGTAGATCTCAATGACAATTCTTCAGTCTTAGGATCTGGACCCCTCCCCCAGAGAATCACACACACAAATCTTCTACACTTTTATGGATATCGTAGACGCAAGTTTTTTCAGGAGAGGAGACCACCAAAGGATGCGGACTCTAGCCCGTGAAAAGTAAAAATACTACAATTACAGCAAACTTTAAAATCGTACACCGGTTATGGAAACAGAACACAAAAAGCATGTGGCCAGGACACACCGTGTCACCGATGAGATAAGGTTTCCTTAGCCCAGTGTTCTTGAAGACACTCAGCCGTGCCCACTGGGAATGACCGCACACATGCCGCGGGATGAAGTTCCCGGACGTTTGGAAAGCCAGCTTACCTCCTTACAAACACAGCTAAGTTTTCCAGGGAAGGGGGCTACGTCAGATTTCCTCTTTGGGCAGATTTTACCAAGTGAGTCAGAAAAGGCATGCCCTTAGTCCTCTGGTGAGGTCTGTTCTTCTAATTGGGTGGTTCTCCAATTTTAGTACAAATCACAAACCCCCAGGGGAACTTGGCCAGGATGCGGACTGCCAACCCAACCTGACGTCTAGTTCATGAGTAGTCTCCCGGGTGGGGGCGAGGATACTTGGGCCCCCGGTTTGAGAAACCCTGAAGGCATACCATTTACCCAGAGCTCCCACCGAATTGCAAATGCTGGGTCTTTAAACCTCAACGGATAGCAAGCGAGGAAAAACCACTTTTGGCCAAAAGGGATCATCAAGAGTAGGGTTGGCGGGGAGAGAGCTCTTTACCGGGCAGGGCGGGGGCGGGCAATCTGACTTTATTTCACTGGCTCGTCAGCCTGCCTGCCCTTGGCCCAAAAGCCCACCCACACTCAGCCATGATTCTCAGCCTCAGATCAGTAACGTCCAGCCCACATTCAAGCAGACATGCACCTACCCAGCCTCCGTTGTCTTGGATCCAGGTGTGCAGGTGCCGGTTCAGGTACTCAGTCATCCACAGGGCGATGTTGTCCACCAGGGGCGACATCTCTCGGTTGACGCTCTCCACACACATGACCCCACCGAACTCAAAGAAGGCCACAATCCTCCCCCAGTTCACTCCATCCCTGAAGAGCTCCTCCACCACCGTGGCAAAGCGTCCCCTTGCGGTAAAGGGTGTCAGGTGCAGCTGGCTGGACATCTCCGCGAAGTCGCGGCGGTAGCGACGGGAGAAGTCATCGCCGGCCTGGCGCAGGGTCAGGTGGACCACAGGTGGCACGGGGCTGAGCGCAGGGCCCGCGGCGGCGGCGGCGGCGGCGGCGGCGG
>NW_024412397.1:13649148-13655180 GCF_014898765.1 Herpailurus yagouaroundi | reverse complement strand
GCGCGCGCGCGCGCGCGTGTGCTGTGTGTAAACGCCGGGAATCGTTTCAACCCTTTTAACCTAGTGTGTGCGTGTGTGGTGTGTGTAAGAGCCGGGAACTGCTTTGACCCTTTCAACCGAGTGTGTGTGGTGGTCTGTGTGTGTGTGTACGTACGTTCACATCGTGGTACCAGCTCTTGGCAGCTGCCAGGGAGAAGACCCAGGCCCCTGCTGCCCCCGAGCAATGGGCCCTCAGCCGTGAAGAGAGGCAAGGGAAGCCCCAGGAGGAGTGTTTACTTTCAAGTCCGCTTCCTAGGTGTGCAGGTAGGACGCACACCCTGGAGACCCCGTCCGTGACCAAGGCCAGACATGGCTCCCAGCGGGCCAGCGAGGGGCCAGTCAAGGATATCAGGGGCTTTAAAATGGCTAAGCAAATGTTTTTCCTGTGCCCCCGACGGTTGGGGCTGGACGCTGCAGAGGTCTCCAGGGTGACTTTCGGGCCCACGGTCTAACACCAGCGTGGGTCGGTTTCCCAAGGCTTCTGGGGTCGCGCCGCAGCCAATCCTAGATGGCTGCACCTCCTCGAGTTATCTACACACACACACACACACACACACACACACACACACACACACACTACATACAGATACATTGTACACACAAGCACACACACTCGTTCATTCATCGGCATGAATAGCCCCTAGGAGAAAAGGCACAAGAGGACAAACGAGTTGTGCATGTTTAACTATTTTCTGTCTCTAAAAGTCTTTGACAAATAAAGTGCCAAGAAAAAAAGTGTTTACTGAAAGCACAGCGGCTTACCTAACAGGGCTCAAACCCAAGTATATAGGGACGCTGGATTACAGTGCTCATAGAAACGTGACAAATGAGCACTGCAATGTGTACAAACATGTTCTGGCATCATCTTTATTTTGTCTCATTCCTAGTCTAAAATCAAAGCACGTATTCTTAAGCAAAATAAGCACAAATTACTTTCATTTCATTTATCATACCCAGTCAACCAATGTGCCAAGCTCTTGCATGTAGGAATGGGTGCCTTGTACAAACTCATCCAGGCAAGGAATGAAGGAAGGTCCTCCTTCCTCCTTCCTAATGGCTGTGACATGGCAATGGGGTGGGGTGGGGGTGGGGGACAGGTTCTGGCCTGGAGATAGACACTGGGCCTAGACTGACCCGGGATCCATGTTCTCAGGGAAATAGTAGAAACCTGTACCAATGCCACAACATTATAGTTTAAGGATCAGCTCAGAACCTTGCTTTAACCCCCCAAAATTACTTAAGAGGAATTGAAAGCCTTAGTGCTTCTGAGACCCAGCGTGTGAGTGAGGAAATGTGACAACAGAGCTGGAGAGGAGATTGTACTTCTGCAAAGGAGCCCCCCTCCCCCCAGAAGGAAATGGATCTCCCATTCCCAGAGGAAGAAAAGTCTCCTTATTTTTTCCCCTCCTTTGCTCCCATAGAGCCTCACTTTACAGGTTTCTCTCAGACTTACTCCTTCTGTGGCATCTCGGCCATCAGCAGACATTCTCAGGACAGGTCTGCATTACAGTCCTTGCCTAAGATTATATATTCCACAGGACTGTCCTGAATTTTCTTTGTACAGAAAGAGCGAAACCATTCCTGCATTCAGATTTGGTTATTAGATTCCATCTTAAAGCGTGAGGGCAAGTATGGTAGGAAGTGTGTGGATTAACTGTTTGTCTCTGGGTACTGGCGAGAGCCCTGGCCTGAGTCAGGAGTCCTGGGTTTGAATCCTAGATCTGTGCCTGACACCTTCCAACAACCTTTCACCTGTATGCAGGATGTCTTCCACTTTTAAGAACCAATGGGCTACCCTTCGGCCAGCTTCGCCTGGCTGGATTCTGGTCGGGTAGCACCAGGAAGGGAAAAGAACAAGATGCAGGGAATAGAGATTGTATCAAGAGTCTGAGAGGCCTGTGTTTTCCCTCTTTATTCACCAGTCTGCCAAACAAAAAGCTTTTTATTGCCAGGTTTCGCCACCTACTGGTTGATGTTTAACAGTATCAGTATCATTCAGAAAGTTCTCTTCCTCCATCGCCAGTATAAACACTTCCAAAGTTTATGAAATTCAAGAAGGACATTATTCCGATCTGGACACACAGATTTTCAATACAGGCATGTTGTAAATATCACTAGTAAATTTTTAAAAAATTAGGGGCGCCTGGGTGGTGCAGTCGGTTAAGCGTCCGACTTCAGCCAGGTCACGATCTCGCGGTCCGTGAGTTCGAGCCCCGCGTCGGGCTCTGGGCTGACGGCTCGGAGCCTGGAGCCTGTTTCCGATTCTGTGTCTCCCTCTCTCTCTGCCCCTCCCCCGTTCATGCTCTGTCTCTCTCTGTCCCAAAAATAAATAAACGTTGAAAAAAAATAATAAAAAAAAAAATTAGAAAAAAACAAACATCTTCCAGGCCCAGACAAGCCATCCAAAAATGCTAAATTCCAACTTCAGGTGTCTTCTCGGTTATTGTTTCCCGCTTTATTGAGATACAATGGACATATATATTATGAACTCTGATGCTAAGTAGAGTCATGTGCCTTCAGATGGTTTGCCTAAGTTGTTGGTAATTTATTATATGTTATTATTATTATTATTATACTAATTCCCAATTAGCATTAGTTGCTAACAGTAATACTGCTCCCGATTCATTACTGCTCCAGAGCCTTGTCTTCTACCCAGTTCATCAGCTATGTGCTCTCAAACCACCCTTGTCATCACGAGAAAACTCTTTTGCCAAATCTAAACCAACAAGCCTTGCTTTAACTGAGACACCTACCTAATTTATGGTGGGCCCTAAACCTCAAAAAAATGTTTAGAATAATGAAGCAACCACCTTTGAAACTAGGCAACGAACTGCAGACAGATAAATCCTTCTGTTGTGTGAGTGTAATAGTGGGCAAACAGTGTTTCCTTCCCGTTTGCAAAGGCAAGTGCAGGAAATTTACTCATGGCAAATGTTTTCCCTTTGAAATTCATGACTTGGCATTTAGAGTGAAGTAAAATAAGAGAGGGAAATTCTAGTTTTCAAATGGCTACTGCTCTCATTGGACTGAAACTGCAGGAGTGGAACCAGACAAGGTAAAACACCACAGCATAGAGGGGAGATTGGCAAAGAATTTACTCTTCTGTGCCATGACTTTTATTCCCTTATGCACTTTAGCACAGAGCACAGCATCTCCCAGATATTACTTACTGATGAACACATTTAGAGAAAGTAAGGTTAATATTTTTGTTTCCTAGGGATGCCGTAACAAAGTACCACACAGACTAGGCGACTTGAACCAGAAATTTATTCTCCCACAAGTCAGGAGGCTTGAAGTCCAAGATCAAGGTGTCAGCTGAACCATGCTCTCTCTGAAGTCTCTAAGGGAAAAACCTTTCCTTGCCCCTCCCTAGCTTCTGGTGATGGCTGGCAACCCTTGGTGTTCCTTGGTATGCACCTGGGTCACTCTGATCTCTGCCTCTGTTGTCACCTGGCCTTCTCTGTGTCTGTTTTCTGTTCTTGTTAAGGGCACCAGCCATATTGGATTAGGAACCTAATAACCTCATCGTAACTTGGTTGTATCTGCAAAGACCCTGTTTCCAAGTAAGGTCACATTCACAGATACTGGAGGTTAAGACGACATCTTTTGAGCACACAACTCAACGAGTAACTATGTATCCAATATGGGATCTTTCAAACTAATGAGAATCGTTTACGCCAAGACTCAAGGGCCCAGCAACCCCATGGTTCCCTATGGTTCATGGGGAACCATGATCTTTTTACATGTTTGTTACTTGTTTTTGAGAGAGCACAAGTAGGTAAGGGGCAGAGAGAGAGACAGAGAGAGAGGGAGGCACAGACTCCGAAGCAGACGCCAGGCTCCAAGTTGTCAGCACAGAGCCCAACACAGGGCTTGAACGCACAAACGGTGAGCTCACGACCTGAACCAAAAGTCAGACGCTTAACCGACTATGCCACGCAGGCTCCCCAGAACCATGATCTTCTTAAAGCTCAAATCTGGCCATTTCGTATTTCCGCTCGAAGTTCTTCATAGGTTAAAATCTCAGCTCCTCTGCATGGAATGATCTGGTGCAGTTCTACCACTTGGGCACCACCCTTTCCTTACGTGTCCCTTTCTTGCAGCTCTATAAACTGTGTGCTTTCCGGAATCCGCCGAAATCCCCCGTGTCTTCTGCCCTCGTACGTCTGCTTGTCTCGCTGAAATGCACCCAATCTTCTCATAACAAATTTTTACTCATTCCTCACGTTTCATCTCCAGAACTTCCTCCCCTGTGAGACCATGCCTCACCTCCCTGGGCAGTGCTATGAGCCCACAAGAGGGTCGGTACTGAGGAGAGAAACTTAAAAGTCGGAAAACAGGGGTTTGGGTCTGGGCTCCGTCACTTAGCAGCTGTAACCTTGCGATAGTTACCTAACCTCTCTCTGCCTGTGCCCCTCTGTATAACAGGGGGGTATAAATAGTACCACTTGAGGGTTAGTGTATGATTGAAATGAATTAAATGTGAGACGCTCACAACAGTGACTGGCACGGGCTACATGTTTCAATGTTAATTACGATCTGTGAATCATAGCTATTGTCAGATTCACAGTGTAATTTCTGGCATATGTTTTCCTCTGTAGATTACAAACTATTTGAGGACAAGGACTATATTTTTCCTTTGTGCATTCCCAGCCTAGAATAGTCTCTGACATTCAAACATTTGTGGCGTAAAATGTGGAGGCCCCAAGCTGAAGAAAGGCATGGGGGAGTGATTCCTCTTTCTCCAGGAAGACTTGTAGAGCCTTCAGAGGGATGAAGGCACAGGGACGCAAGAAACGAGAAATGTAATCACCACCACAGAGGGACAAACTCTTTATGCAGATGGTATCCCTGGGTGCCTGGATGCCGAGCTCATCACGGGCACTCAATAAATATGTTCAAAGAGGGGAAATCGGGGGTATGCAACAGGAGTGGAACAAAAGAAGTATTTTTTTTCCCTTTTTAAACACCTCCGTGTGAAAATTATAGAAGGGATGTCGTGTGCCGTTAATGTACAGACGTTGCTCAAATTTAAAGAAAGCTTAAGCTTGCAAACCAAGATGTCCAAAGAATCTCTTCACAATGTAAACCAAATTTTCCCACCTGAGGACTGAGAAATATTAAGGCATGTTATTTTATATATCAGTCTTCTGTGCCCCTCAGCATCTAAGAGATACTTCATTGTTAATATATGCAGGTTTAAAGTATGGGAAATCGGGGCGCCTGGGTGGCTCAGTCGGTTAAGCGTCTGACTTTGGCTCATGTCATGATCTCGTGGTTCGTGAGTTCGAGCCCTGCATCAGGCTCTGTGCTGACAGCTCGGAGCCTGGAGCCTGCTTCGGATTCTGTGTCTCCCTCTCTCTGCCCCTTCCCCACTCACACACAGTCTCTCTCTCTCTCTCTCTCTCAAATATAAATGAACATTTACAAATTTTTAAAAAGAAAGTATGGGAAATCTATTTGTTTTTATATGAAACATAATGACATTAGGGAACTTTACTAAATTCCACATTTCTTATCCTTTTACTCAGGTTTCCGCCCCCCCCCCCCCCGCCACTATCTGAGTCACACAAACACAGAATGTATTTGAAATGAGGGCTCAGAATACCAAGTACTTACTCTGAAAATATTACTTCCTAGAAAATGATCGAAACCAAGCCTTGCCAATGTTTAGGATGCAAGGTGAGGATAACATCATGAAAGAAATCTGTGTTTTGCTTAATTCACTGTCTCTTAAAAATGCAAATTTCTGGGGCGCCTGGGTGGCGCAGTCGGTTAAGCGTCCGACTTCAGCCAGGTCACGATCTCGCGGTCCGTGAGTTCGAGCCCCGCGTCAGGCTTTGGGCTGATGGCTCAGAGCCTGGAGCCTGTTTCCGATTCTGTGTCTCCCTCTCTCTCTGCCCCTCCCCTGTTCATGCTCTGTCTCTCTCTGTCCCAAAAATAAATAAATGCTGAAAAAAAAAAAATTTAAAAAAAAAAAAATGCAAATTTCT
>NW_024412397.1:13615586-13649048 GCF_014898765.1 Herpailurus yagouaroundi | reverse complement strand
AGTCGGTTAAGCGTCCGACTTCAGCCAGGTCACGATCTCGCAGTCCGTGAGTTCGAGCCCCGCGTCGGGCTCTGGGCTGATGGCTCGGAGCCTGGAGCCTGTTTCCGATTCTGTGTCTCCCTCTCTCTCTGCCCCTCCCCCGTTCATGCTCTGTCTCTCTCTGTCCCAAAAATAAATAAACGTTGAAAAAAAAATTTAAAAAAAAAAAATGCAAATTTCTAGAAAAATAAGTTTTCAAATCTGTAAAGCTTGTTCCCCCTTTATTTTTTTGTTGTGATTCAGAAATACAAGATTTGAAAATTAGGTTACAATTCTGCCACAAAAGCTTCCAAAGTAGCAAACACAAGTTCTAATATATATCAAAATAGCCATGTGCATTCTTACACTTTAAAAATGTCTTTAAAGTTGCCCCATCAAGCAAGTGTAAAATATAATAGCTATTAACTCCTCTTCAAAATATCAAATCTGCCATCACTGCAGCGAACTAAGCAAGGTTTAGTCCAGGATATGGAAGGTTATGTTTAGTATGTACTTTTTCAAACTGAGTTACTAATAAGAACTAAGGACATGAGAAAGATACAAAGCATCGTATGTCAAAAACTATGAATATTTAAAAGTGTCCTCATGTGAGTAAGACATGTTTAAATTAGAACATGACATAATAAAATTAAATCTGTTGATGATATAATTCAGTAAAAAAAGTTATCATGGTATTGCCTTCTTCTAGAAAGACAAAGACGTACAATTCTTTGAATTGGAGCAACTATTTCCTAAATGTTTTTGTCATCTAAATATTAGAAACGGTCTCTCAATGTTTCACTTCCAAGAATCGACAATATATGGTTTAACAAACAGATTTAAAACTAAACGTATATACGTATTAACGTAAAGAGGCCATTATGGACATCATTTTTAATTCTCTCTCAGCTTTGAAAATTAATTATTAAAAAATACAGAAAAGAACAATTACCTTGACTTGGTTTTTTTTGTTAAAAAAAAAAAACAAAAAAACCTTTTTTAAACCTTTTTCAGTAATGAAGCGTCCTTGAATATATTTTGGTATTTCTATGGATGAATGACATCAGGCATTTTTAAATAAATATACTCGCAAATACGCTATAACAAAACAGTACAACCAAAGCCGGCAGAGACAAGATTTAGAACCAACACTCACATAATAAACTGTTGTTGGTTACAAACAGAAAGCCAACATTTCATCAGAATTGTAATTAAACTCTTTCTGCCACAGGTAAGGCATAGACACTTCTGTTGAATCAATGACCCCTTTAAAAAAAAAAAAAAAAAGCCAATAGCTTCCTGAACAATCTGACTCATGGTTTTTTGTTTTCCTTCCCCTGAGCAAAAACACAAGTCTACGTAAAAAAAAAAAAAAAAAAAAAAAAAAAAAAAAGAATAAAAATTGAGCCAAAAAAGATAAAAAATAGAATTTGCCTTTGTCCTATTTTCATGTTTCGGATGAAGTCAGATCTTTGCGTGATGCTGCTGAATTTCTATAATCCTTTACCAAACCCTTAGGGCCAGATGTGTTTCAGATTTCTTAATTTGTTAGATTTGGAAAAGGTATATGGGACATACACTGGATATTACGGAACATCTCCACAGAATCCGGGGCAATACCTACAATTAAACCCACTAGTGTCTCTTCAGGAAAAATGAGTAGTAGATGAAATGGATACATCAAAACTATAATACATCAGATTTGGCTATCAAATGAATAATGGCACTAAATTTAGAAAGAGGAAAAAAAAAAAAAAACAAACCACCTTAGTTTTCAAAGCTTTCTGGATACAGAGCTTTGGCCCTTTGACATCTCTGACAAAAAAAGCCCATTCCCTGACATTTTGGTCTAAACAAAATCTGCTCTCGTGAGAGAGCTTCCATTGGGCTGGGGATAATAGTTCCCACCATGGAACAGGGGCTCTTAAATTTGTTCAGGTAGCAGATTCCCTGGAGGTAATAACAGTACAGTCTATGAGGATAACTTGAGAAGTGTATATTGAAATAACTGTGGTTAAATAGTGAACTGTATTAAATGAGACACCATCTTGGACTAGATTTTCATATAGACCAGCAGTAGAAAGTGCTGATATTCAAGGAACATGTAGGAGAGAAACAAATACAAGTGAGAAACATCCCGATATTAACATAAATGTTTTCTGTACCTTAAGGAGACACAGTCATTACTCTCTCTCAGAGACCATGAAATACGACCTAACATAGTTTGCAAACAATAAACAAGGGCTGTATGAGACTGAAAGAATCATGAAAGTACTGTGGCGTCAACCCACCCCCACAAACTGCAATGAAGTCACTCCAAGCAACGTATATATTCAATAATAATTTCTTCTATCTTTGTCAGTGTTAAAGTATGCCATTCCCAGATCCTCATTAAAAGAACACCAGGAATTAAAGCCATGAAACATCTTACTTGAAAAAAAAAAAAAAAAAGAAGTCATTTTGAAGTCAAGAGGGCCAAAAACTCAAGAGCAAAGAAGGTTGGCTATAATTTTTAAGTCTTTAATCTTTTGTATGCATAGTATATGCATACTTGTGTATGCAAGGAGGAGGGGGGTAGCATTATGAGGAAGGTGACTTGCCTTCAGCAGGGGAGCGAGTACAGTGATGGCGTGAAGCAGGGAACATCGGCCAAACTCATCAGAGGCACTTTATTGTAGAAATCCACTAAACTGAGCAACGGAGCTTGGGATCTAAAAAAGGCAGTCACGGGGCCGAGAGGGCTCCAGGGCTATGTGACAGGAGTGATAACTGGGCTTCCTTACCATGGGGCACGAAGAGAAGGTTCTCTGGGTCAGCAGGAGTCACAGAAACGATGGGTGATCATTTTCTTGCCAAGATGAGGATCTGCGAGCTCGGCCCTGTCCTATCTTCTTTTTCTTAATGAGGAAACCGTACATGGACGCTCCTCAGCCTTTCCTAAAAGCTACATGTATGCTACGAGAAGAATGTCACGCTTTTCTGAGTTTTTTCGTGTTTTAATTAATTCATGAGTTAATTTAAAAAGTCAAGTCAAAAAATTTTCACTGGTCATTTTTTGGTTTTGTTTTTGTTTTTTTACAAAAATAGTATAGCAGTATCAGCAAAACTGGAAAGGAAGGGATGGGAAGAATGGAAAGAGCCCTCTAACGGAATGGGCGGGCTCCACGTCACCATGGCTATTGAAGAAATTGTAAACTTTTAAGCTTCTAAGATTTTATTTCTCTTCAGAAAAAATTGGGGGAGGCTGCCTTTCCCCGTGAATGAAAAATGAGAAGTGCTCTAAGCATTCGCGTCTATCTAAAGAAGGCAGGAAAGCGTGACTTTTCCTACTGGAGGATCCTTCTCTCCTTCCCTTCCACTGCACTGCCCTCTCTCATCCCCCTGTAGTTTTACGGGATCAAAGAGAGAGAGAAGCCACGAGTTTCCACCAGAAGCACAGTGAGTCAGGGGCTCTCTCGTGCATTCAGGCTCTCCAGCAATGTGTGAAACTCCTCTTGAATCAAATACACCATGTTAAAAAGAAGGGGGGGAAAAAAAAGGCTCCCAAAACCCACAGAATGCCTTTCGTGGAAGGTTAAGAATGTCCTTGAGACGTCGTCCTATGTATCAGAAGGTACATTTCTGGGCTTAATCTCAGTGGAGGAAGAAAAAGAATAAATAGAAAAATGTAAATGATCACTCTGGAATGACATTTTTTCCCTGCTCACAGGCCCTTTGGTCCCATACGATCCTCAGGTCTCCACCTCAGACAATCAGGGGCCTCCCGTTCCATATTTGCATAGTATTAATAATATCACCTGGCGCTGAACATCTATCCCCTCGCCTGAGCCAGGTGTCTGAAGAGCGCTGGTCCAATCTCACAGATTCAAAAGCAACACATTTAAGTGGCTGTAGGCCACAATCTGGGTCCCTTTAAGCAGCAGGCTGTTCAGATTATTTAGAAACAGTCTTTTCTCCCGGGGTAAGAATTAGGCCGTTTTGTCTGCAACTTCAGATTTCGCTCTCTGCATCATGCAGCGACGGACTATGCTGTCGAAACTTCCCAGGTAAAACAGAGCAATGGTGCGGAACAGGCCCATGGTAACCACCTGCAAGACAGAGACAGACCCCTGAGCTCGTCCGACAGCACAAAACAACAGCTCTCTTCAAGGGTTTGTTTTTAAGTTTTGTTTATTTTGAGAGAGAAAGGGAGAGAGATGGAACATGAGTGGAAGAAGGGCAGAGAGAGAGGGAGAGAGAGAATCCCAAGCATGCAGGGCCCAATGTGGGGCTTGAACTCACGAACCGGGAGATTGTGACCTGAGCCGAAGTCCGATGCTTCACCAACTGAGCCACCCAGGTGCCCCTGATAAACGGTTTCTAAGACACATCTTCCCATCTGCTCCAAGGATAGGCACGACGAAAACCCCGGAAGTGTCAGGAGAACACAGAGGACAGGAGCTGTCCGCTCTGCACCCCTGGACGGCACGTGTCCATCAGAGAGGTCACAGCGAAATATTTGTCCAATTAACAAACTCAAATTAGACAAAGAACAAAAACAGGTATTCCCACTAGTCCTAGGGTTCTACCAGCTAGGGAAGAGCCACTCCAGCATCCCAAATATCCAAACTACCATTAAGGCTTTGTGGTGCAAGACTTACGTTCTGATCGCAAAAGTCAGACCACCGTGTGCTCAGCGCTAACACTGTGGGCAGAAAGACACCGTGCTTGCCCTCCACGAGCTTATTAGATAATTGGAAAGACAACCAGCTGGAGGAGGTAATTACTGCGTCCAGTTGAGACAGCGGGTGTCCATTAACTGTCACTCTTTCTGCCACTGCGCTCTCCCTAGGAATTTTTTAAATTCCTAGAAACACAAGGAGAAGCATTTTCAAAGACACCCGTTCTCAAAAACCTTGCCTCCACATGCCCTTTTCCAGAAAAGTATTAGAAGAGTTAAAAAGGCACATTAAGGGGTCAACAAAGAAAAACAATGTCATGTGACCCAGGAGACGGGGGACCCGGCCCAGATGAGAGGCAGAGGGGACCCCCGGACTTGCGGCAGTCAGTCCTGACGGGTGGCTCGGAGGCTCCAGGAAGGATTCCTTCCAGAAGGGGAAACTGACAGAGTGCCTGATATGTCAGAGAGGAAGTGAAGACGGTCATTGTTAATCATACATAGAAAAAGGCCAATAACGGTTCCGGGGAAAACAAAAGGTTGCACAAGAAAGGAAAACTGATAATGTGTAATACGGAGTTCGGCTGCGAATAGCATTTAAATAGCCAAAATAATGATGACCTCAAATACAGATCTAACCCAAATCGCGACAGAAGTAAAAAGGGGGGTGCGAATGGAGGGGAGGTGGCTGTAAGCGGAAAGAGGAGGGCGTGAAGACGAGCTAACTCCTCATCTGTATGGGTAGAAATCAGCGGAGGGGGCCACAGCAGTCTAGACTCTGGATGCACCCTCGATGGAGATGTGGAGGCGAATCTCAGGAGGCCCCGCCCACAGGACAGCGCGGCCGCGGGGGGGGGGAGGGGGGCATGTGGCACAGAGGCCGCTGTTGCTCCGAGGGAGCCCTGAGAACACTGGTTCTCTGAAGGGCGTGTAAGGACAACGCTGAAAAAACTAAGAACCAAAGGGAGGCTGGAAAAAGGCAAAGCGACAGGGACAGCAGTGAGGTCACTGGTTGCCCGGGGTTCAGGAGGAGGGAGGGAGGGACGAGCAGGCGAAGCACAGGAGAATGTTCGGGCTGGGGAACCATCCCACGTGACAGTCCAACGATGGTCACGTGGCAGCTATACACCTGTCAAAACAGGTGTGACCCCAAGACTGAACCCTAATGCAAACCAATGACCTCTGCAGACTGGCTCATCAACGGGGACAACAGACCATGCTAATTGATGCAAGATGCTAAGAATGGGGAGCCGGGTGGGGACAGGAAGAGAGCTCCCTAATTTGAACTCAAATTTTTTTTGAAATGTTTTATTTATTTTGGGGCGAGTGAGCATGAGCGGGGGAGGGGCAGACAGAGGGGGGGGGCAGAGGATCCGAAGTGGGCTCTGCCCTGACCTCAGGGAGCCGGCTGTGGGGCTTGGGGAACCCTGGGGTGGTGACCTGAGCGGAGGTCCACCCAGGCAACTCAGCCCAACCAACTGAGCCACCCAGGGGCCCCTCAACTCAAATCTTTCTATCAACATAAAACTGTCCTAAAAAATAAAGTGTATTACTTGAAAAGAAAAAACACCTAACGGAAAGAAAAACACATCAAGAAAAAGCAACTGTAACACCGCATGCCAAAACACCAAAATACTTAAGTCCAAGGAATTTTACTGTCTTGGGAGTTTTCTGCCAAAAAGCAACATGTAAGGTGAGACTTGCAGTTGGTGGGTTGGTTGGAACAGTTGGTCAGAAAAAGGAAGCGTGGGGATAGAGGGGCAGAGACAAAGTCTTGGAAAGAGGGGGAAGAAAGGCAGAGGGTGAGCGGGGTCAAAGGTCAGAGGGTTACCCCACGTGACGTCACGGAAGCTGTTTTCCTCAGTGGTACTGGGGAGCCACTGAGGGTTGCCACGCCAGGTGGGTCTGCAGTTCAGAAAAACCAGCGTGGAACAGTGATGGCGCTCTGGTGCACCGGGCCTGGGACGGGTGCTGTGAGGCCCCCGGGATGGGGGGGCCGCGTCCTGTGTCACCGGAGGGGCCGCCACCTGCCCCAGCTGGTTACTGCCAGGTGCCGTGAGGCCTTCTGATTTCCCAAGAGAAGTCCGAAATCTGGACTTTGTGTGGAAAATCTAATTAAAAAATTTTTATCTCAACAAGCACACTCGTACCAGATGAACCAAACATTTTATAGGCCCTCGGGCCCCCAGTGACGACCTCTGGCTCGCAGAGCGTGAGACCCAGGCAGGGAGCCGACCGCGGCGTCCCAGGCCCGAACTGTGAGAGCGGCGGCTGCTGGGGAAAGGAGCGGACCAGGGACTGGAGGGAGGGAGGGATGGACCTGACCCCTCGCGCACGGGGCAGAAGGAGGGGGGCCAGGGACGCCACCCACTGCCTCGTCGGGCTCCTGAGTGAACACGAACACTGATCCTGATCACAGCGCCAATACGGAATCGGGGCCGGGATGCTGGGAAACAGGGCTCTACTGTGGGCAGTGCGGTCACAGCCCGGGGAAACGTCTCAAAGAAGCGTATTCGGCACCGGAGTGGAGGAAGCAGCTCCGTGCTCAAGTTTTAGGTTTGGCGTCACGGAAGCAGAAGGGACAAGGTGACCACACAGCACGTGAGGAACGCAGGCGGCGGCTCCAGCCAGCCTCCGAAGCTCCTAGCATGTGCCAGGCGCGGGCCGAGAGGGGCATCATGTAGTACAGCCTCCATCTCTAAGAGAAAGTCACAGAGTCGTGGAAGAGAAGAGTGAGGGAAACCCACACCCGAGTCATTTGGGTTTTCAGTCTAGACACGGTCGGCGGCACATGACTTCGTACCTGGTTATAAACTATATAAACTACCCATCGGCGTAGACAGGCCCCTTCGCGGGCAGCCTTCTCTCCGTCTACACTCCACCATCCGCCATCGGGTCTGTGCAGAGCCAGCCCTCTGTTAGGACACTTGTTATATGACATGGCACGGGTAGCATTTTTTTGTCTGTCTCTCCCCCTAGCCCGTAAGCCCCTGGGGCTGGAGACATTGCTCCCTCCTGATTCTGCACGCGGCACATCCACAAGCGGTTAACTTCCGTGTGGCCTGGATGGACCAGAATTTGTGGAAGAGTAGGCTCTGCGTTGAATCCTTGACTCGTTACCTCCCTAGGCTTAGTTGCCCGTGACCTGACTCGCCTAGGAAAGGTGTTCTGTTCCGATACCCAGTACCTTCCATCCCTCTACCGCAAACACTCGGATCGGTGGTTCTCAGACGAGAACCCGGACGAACACCCCGCGGGCGGAAGCGGCCTTCCCTCTCTGTGTCCACAGTGCCCAGAACACAGAAGACCTCTCCCCTGTCGGAACCCCTCCGGTGGTGTCTTTAACCTACGTCCAAGTTTCGTGTCCCTGACACGGGGAGGGAGACGATGGATACTGCCCCATCCTCAGATGAAGGCACTGAGTCTTCCTTTAGCCTTTTCTCATTGGGGTTCAATGAAAGGCACTGTCTGTCTGTCCGTCCATCTGTCCGTTGACGTAGGCATAGCTCACCTGCTGGAGCCCTTCAGTAATAGAAGTCACAGGAGCCATTCCACAGGTCAGGGATGAGAGCATGTACCCGTCTGAGCCAATGGAACTGTTAAAATTTCCTTGCTAAAAGAAAAGGAGAAGAGGCAATGGTAGTAACCAGGAAAGGAAACAGCACATCAGAAACAACGAAGCGGGCCCACTCCAGGTGGCATACCAGGGTGACAGAGCCTACGTCGGAGCTCACAGATGAACGTGGCCTTGGCAGATGGGCTGGAACAGGGACACAGGTGGTTCCCAAAATGTACGTCCGTGGACGCTGGGGCTCCTGAGACCCCTTCAGGGGATCCAGGAGGACAAAATGATGGTCATAACAATACGAAGACCTTAATCGCCTCGTCACCGAGTGACATCTGCACCGATGGGCGAAACTGATAGCTCATTAGTACAAACCACAGTAGCGGCACCTCCCCACTGCCACACGCACTTGCAGTAATAAATGTAAAGAAATTTAAAAAGTCTTTAAAGAGGCGCCTGGGTGGCTCAGTGGGTTGAGCGTCTGACTTCGGCCCGGGGTCATGATCTCATGGCTCGTGAGTTCAAGCCTCCATTCAAACTCCTTGCTGTCAGCGAAGAGGCTGCCTCGGATCCTCTGTCCCCCTTTCTTCTGCCCCTCCCCCACTCTCTCTCTCTCTTTCAAAAATAAACAAACATTAAAAAAAAATCTTAAAATAATTTTTAAATGTCAGTTTTGCTTTAAAATGCCCTTGACAGGGGTGCCTGGGTAGCTCAGTGGGTTGAGTGTCCGACTCTTAACTTTGGCTCAGGTCATGGTCTCACGATTTGTGAGTATGAGCCCCACACGAGGCCCTGCACTGACAGTGTGGAGCCTGCTTGGGCTTCTCTCTCTGCCTCTCTCTCTCTCTGCCCCTCCCCTGCTCGCTTGCTCTTTCTCAAAATATATAAACTTAGAAAAATTTAAAAATAAAATAAAACGCCTTTGATAAAGCAATAAAATTACTCATTTTTAAAAAAAATTTTTTTTAACATTTATTTATTTTTGAGAGAGAGAGAGACAGAGCATGAACGGGGGGAGGGGCAGAGAGAGAGGGAGACACAGAATCGGAAACAGGATCCAGGCTCTGAGCCGTCAGCACAGAGCCCTGCGCGGGGCTCGAACTCACGGACCGCGAGATCATGACCTGAGCCGAAGTCGGACGCTCAACCGACTGAGCCACCCAGGCGCCCCTAAAATTACTCATTTTATTAAATCTCAACCCTTAAGGGCAAGTCTTAAGAGCCTACGTCACAAAAAGAGAGGGCACACCCAGCGCCTTCTGCTGTGTTCCGTACCCAAGGGGGACGGCTGCCCAGCAGAAAGGCCCTCCTCTGACCGTTTAAGTCATGAAAATTAATCTGTGGTTATTCAGACTTGGGTATTTGGAAGACATTTTGTGGAACACGAATGACATGAGCCTGTGGCTTCAAGGAAGCTGGCAGCTTTTATGGTCAATGTTAACATCTGAGCTTTCAAGGAAAAATTACGATTTGTGAAAACCTGTCCGCCATTGTGAGACTGTCAGCTGCCCAATATGTAAAGACTTTTATGATAAGAGCAGCGCTGATACGAATGGATGAAATTTGGGTTTTTTTTTTTTTTTTTTTGGTAACTCAATGAACCCATATTTTCCACATGACGGATGCATAACATTACAAAATCATGAATGGGTACAAAACATGCAAAGTGCAAAGACCAACGGTTTTAATGTAACAGAGAACAAAAAGTTCATTAATGTGGTTTCCAATTCCACACTGTAATTAACCTTTAAGAAACTACTATTCATCCGGTTTGGGTTTAATATCAAAGAAGAATGTCTGCAATTCTCTGAAAAGCCTATTTAATATTCTTCCCTTTCCTAACTACATATCTGTATAAGGGCAGATTTTTTTTTCTATTCTTCACTCCAAACAACATTTTAGGGCAGGCGGAATGCGAAGGCAGCGATAAGAGTCCAGCTGTCTTCTCTTCACAGAAACATTAAAGACGTTGGTGAAACGTAAAACAATGGCACTTTTCTCGCTGAAGTTGTGTTTTGGAAAACTATTATTGTAGAAAAATTGCATTAAGATGTAATGGGTTAAACCGTGCTTATTTTAAGCGGATTAATAAATACTTTTTAGATTATGCATTTGCAGTTTCTAATACAGCAAGCATTGGTAAATATAAACCTGTCAAGAAATCACTGGGATGGTCAATAGTTTCCTGTGGAAAGTGGCCAAAAAATGAAGTTTCAAGACCACCTGACTCAAGGAGCCCTGCCAACATACAAAGAACTGTCTCAGATCGTTCAAGGCACGGGGTGTGTCTGCTTTGATCTGAGGGAAGCAGGAAAAGCTAAGTCCGCTCGATCCACTCCTGCCATCTTTCTGTGCCCCTTTTTTTTTTTTAATGTTTATTTCTGAGAGAGAAAGTGCAAGCGGGGGAGGGGCAGAGAGAGAAGAGGACGGAGGGTCTGAAGCGAGCTCTGCACGGACAGCAGTGAGCCCCACGTGGGGCTTCAACTCACGGACTGTGAGACCCCGACCTGAGCCAAAGTCGGACGCTTGGCCAACTGAGCCACCCAGGCGCCCCCCTTCTGTGCCTTTGAGCACAGGGCACGGGTCTCCCAAATGGCTGTATCTTAATGGAGTTCGATACTTCTCGTATCCTGCTCAGCCGGTGCTCGTGCAACAGTGCATGCGGCCCTTCAGGGAGGCTGAGCAGCCCGCTGACACCTCATTGCACGGGTCCTCAAATCTCCCACACGCGGCGTAGGCCTGAAGTTTGCAGACATCCCCTGTTGGTGTATGTTCTTCTGCACGTGGGCTGACAGGATGTTGTCAAAAGTGTATGGCAGTCGGGGCGCCTGGGTGGCTCGGGTGGTTAAGCGTCCGACTCTCGGTTTTGGCTCAGGTCGTGATCTCACAGTTCCAGAGTTCAAGCCCCGCAGCGGGCTCTGTGCTGACAGAGAAGAGCCTGCTTAGGATTCTCGCCCTCCCTTTCTCTCTCTGCCCCTCCCCTGCTCTCGCTCTCTCTCTCTCAAAACAAATAAACAAACACCTGAAAAAGAAAAAAGTCTGTGGCACATACGTTGTTTTAGAAGATGGCAGGCTTTCAAATAGACTCAGTAGCCTGGAGGCACATTATCTGGGTGGACAGGATGGTGGCCTGGTGGGGTTGGACACACTTCCTTATTAGTGAACATTTGGGGAAAATGGCACTGGGAAGCAGGAAGGTGGAAGAAAAAGTCCTTCATCAAGGAGTCAGGCAGTTAATAAAGTACCTAACATCGCCTACAACTGCGAGTGCTGTGGGCAAGCAGCAAAAGGCAGCAGGGCCAGACATGGAACGTGGTCCCCACTACTGACACACGGCTCGAAGGTCTCACGTTCTTTTTAAAGAACCAAAGTTCCCAGACACCCTTACTCATCAATCTGTTCCTAAGGTTGAGACATGTACTTAGTTTCCAGAAGCCTACTACTTTACATGGAATCAATAAAGCATCTAAGGGAGAAGAGTGGCGTCCAACATGCGACATGAATGTGACCCAGAAGTAACAATGACTAACGCTTTAAAATAAGCCCTGGGACAAACATCGTATCTCTTTTCAGAAATCCAGCATCACAACTATTAATGAAGAAAACAAGGACTGTACTTACTATGGCATCCTTAACAATTTGTTTGGCCACTTGCTCTGGTTTGCAAACAGATACGGTCTCTGAAATCAGACGAGTCTCCAGAGGCTGAAGGTGGGAAAAAAAATGGATGCATCAGTACCATTATTGCCCATTAAGTTAAAGAACAAAGAGTTCTTTTTTTTTTAATTTTTTTTTTTTTTACATTTATTTATTTTTGAGAGACAGAGAGAGACAGAGCACAAGCGGGGATGGGGCAGAGAGAGAAGGAGACACAGAATCCAAAGCAGGCTCCGGGCTCCGAGCCGTCAGCACAGAGCCCAACCCGGGGCTTGAACTCACGGACCGCGAGATCGTGACCTGAGCCGAAGTCAGATGCTCGACCGACTGAGCCACCCAGGTGCCCCAAGAACAAATAATTCTTACAACCCTCCTTCCCCTTCTTTGTAAATAATTCCAGTTTCCCACCTTTGAGCAGATTCATATTTTTAGAATCCGGTCCATCTGGATTCTAAATCGGTTTCTACCTGGTTACTGTATAAAATTTAGTGCAGTAGCTGAAGCAAGATCACGAGGCCCTTGCCACTCTCCGCTGGACACGTGTGGTCTCGGCTCCAGTGGGGACCACCAGGGCTGGAATAAGAAAACGCCACTGGGACCATCCCAGTAGACTCCTCACTCACTGCTGGCCAGACACCTGACCGACAGTGTTTATGCAGAGCCTCGACCGTGTGTCCTGAGCAAGATGACCAGCGTCTCCGTTCTGACCATACTCCCAGGCTAGCCAAAGACTGACACGCGGACAGAGCTGAGGCCATGGGTCGAGACAGCCCCAGCCCAGTCCCTGTTCAACAATGCCGCTGCTTCTTAAAGGACCTGCGGGGGAGGCGGGAAGGAGGAAACTGGGACAGAAAACACCGAGGGGCCCCTGGCACGGGCTGTGCGCTCATTACCAGGCCGGGGCATCAGAAGCCCAAATCAAAGGTGGTTAAAGTTGTCTCCTTTCCTGAATTTTTAAAAAAAATTTTTTTTAACGTTTATTTATTTTTGAGACAGAGAGAGACAGAGCATGAACGGGGGAGGGTCAGAGAGAGAGGGAGACACAGAATCTGAAACAGGCTCCAGGCTCTGAGCGGTCAGCACAGAGCCCGACGTGGGGCTTGAACTCACGGACTGCAAGATTGCGACCCGAGCCGAAGTCGGATACTTAACCGACTGAGCTACCCAGGCGCCCCTCCTTTCCTGAATTCTTAACTGGAAGTCCTTTCTCTTTTCATCTTTGCATGTTGCTGCCTTAATATATATTATAGCTACTTGTATACTTGTATTTTACCTCCTAAGTTCTTTGTGGGAAAGGGCTCCCCCCACACTTTTTTTTATCTTCCTTAAGGTGACATAAACACGTGCTCAGAAATTCTTTAAAAGGGAGTTTCAGTTTGAAGTTTTAAAACTTAAAGCCTTTAAACTGCATGAAACTATACATATTTTTTTACCACGTAGGATTGAGAAAATTAAAATAAAGAACAGAATGTATTTTCTTAAATTGGAAAAGCATAGCACTTCATAAAAGTCAAGTACTTCTTGATGAACCTGAATTAAGAGAAGGGTGCTTCTGAAAGTGCCTTGCTCCTTCTTCCAGACCACCAGGCCACACACACAGTAGACTGAAAAGCACTATGGCGCCCCCTGCAGGGCTCACACATCGACATAGAATTTCATTTATCCAAAGTTGGCTCAACACTACACCAGAGGGAAAAAAACCAACTTAACATCAAAATCAGATCTTCCCAGGGAAATCACCACTTTTTGTCAGCTTTGGCTTCAAACAGAAAAGACTGCTTACCAAATGTTACAAATCCGCTTAGCGGGCCCCTGCTCATTCTAAGACAGGGCGTTTGGCTTACATTTACTTCTTTGAAATAGTTGTAATTTTAAGAGGCAGACTCAAAAAGAAGTGAATAGGGAAAAAAATGTTCTAAATCATACACATCTTTTTGCAAATACACAGTCTATGGAGCATAAGTGCCAATTTTTATGCTGCAGAAACTCGCACTTACTAAAGCATTACTACGAAGGAAAAGAAAACCAATCAACGCCCATTCAAGGTAGTTAAGTTCTGGTCGATTCCTTTCTTCTCCACTTGATTCATGTGCTCGGAGGAAGCCTACAATGCATCAAGGCAAGGAAGAAAGAAGTTCCTTTGAACAACGTGCAACGCTTGCATTCAGCTCAGTCTGTCGTTGTGTGTGATGTAAATGTCCAGTGCTGATAAGCATCATAGAGAAAAGCAAAGCCAGAGGAAAGGATGGTGAGTGTTCCAAGGGACTGACATTTGAGAGACAGAGGGTCAGGGAAGTCCTCTCAGGGTGATGTCTGTACAGAGATAGAAAGAAACAAGGGATGAAGCCATTTGAACATCCAGAGAGAGAGGGGAGCAAGAGTAAACAAAGCCACAGGTGAGGACAGCCTGGGCAAGCTCAAAGAACA
Organism: Herpailurus yagouaroundi; assembly: GCF_014898765.1. Taxonomy (NCBI): domain Eukaryota; kingdom Metazoa; phylum Chordata; class Mammalia; order Carnivora; family Felidae; genus Herpailurus; species Herpailurus yagouaroundi. The sequence continues at coordinate 13,634,724 of NW_024412397.1, read as the reverse complement.
GATGGGGGGCTCTGGTAGGGCTGAGGGCAACAGGAGACACCACTGTGGACAGGTGGCCAAGGTCCACATAGTGCAAAACCCAATGAGCTGCAAGACCTTTGGATTCGGGGCACCCGGGTGGCTCAGTCGGTTAAGCTGCTGACTTTGGCTCAGGTCACGATCTCACATTGGGCTCTGTGCTGACAGCTCAGAGCCTGGAGCCTGCTTCGGATTCTGTATCTCCCTCTCTCTCTCTGCCCCTCCCCCACTCGTGTTCTCTGTCTCTCAAAAATGAATAAATGTTAAAAAAAATTTTTTTTAAAGAAAAGACCTTTGGATTCTACTCTAGGCATGATGGGAGCCACTGGGGCCATACTAACACATGACAAGACCAACATGTGCATTTTAATACTAACTTTAAAGGAGTCAAAATTAAAAATTCAGTTTTATGATGGCGGGGGGGGGGGTCCCACTAGCCGCATTCAAGTGTTCAACAGCCACAATGTGACTACCAGATTGGAGAAGGCAGACACAGAACATTTCCATTCTAGAGCATTCTATTAAACCGTGCTGTTTGAGAAGGGTTTTTCTGGTTTTGTTTTTGGCTTTTTTTTTTTCTTCCTTGCAGAAGAGGTGTTTGAACAGGGAAGTGACAAGACCTGACTTACAGTTTAAAAGGGTCACTGGTCACTATATGAAGAACAGACAGGGGGTCAGAAGAGGTGCAGAAGCAGGCACACCAGTTTGAAGATCATGAAGAGCAGTTCGGGCAAAAATACGAGCAGCTACCATTACGAGGATGGTACTGACAGCTGCGGTCTGAAAAAAAATGGGCCAATTCAGGACAAGCCCTGAGAGTAGAGCCAGGAGGACGTGCGCGGGTCGAGACGGGTCAAGACGTGTGGTGTGGGAGGAAGAACCAAGGCTGGCTTCTCGGTTACCAAGGAGATGAAAAGCAAGGAGGGGGCAACGAGAGGGAGTCACACATTCTGGTTTTGAAACGCGAAGTCTGAGCTGCCCCGGCAACCAGGTGTTTAAGTCCAGAGGAGAGGATATTATTTCCGAAGAGTAGCCTCTCATTTGCTAAAAATGCAGGCTGTATTCGTGAAGATAATACCTTGTTAGTTAAGTAAGCCTTTGAAGATTATTAGCAAAACTCACGGCCTTGGAAAATATGGGCTGTGTTCTCTAAGACTCCACATGAGAGTTCTGGAAAGTTCAGAGGCCTCTACCTTGCACATCAATTGTAAAGAACGCAATTTTCTCAATGATGAAAATGACTCCAGGCCGAGGGGTGGAAAGTCAGAAAACTGGAAAAGGAAGATTTACAACATTAAAGGCTCGAAACAGACACAGAGGAATACTTACCTTTGTTTTGTTTTCTTCCGCAAACCCAGGGGTATCTGTGTCGGGCGGGTAGGCCACTGTGACGTAGACGTTATATGGCTTCACCTGCATTTCGGAAACAACACGTGCCCCTTCAGTAAACAAGGTCCGATTCCGCATCGACCCTTAGCCACCTGCACCGGCCACCAGGCAAACGTCGTGAATCCTGCCCTGATTTTCCCAAGGCAGAATGTGGCTCTGGGTGGAGGACCAGCACCGACTGGGTCAGGAAAACTCCTCTCCGTGAAGATCATTTGGAAATAAAGGCACAGGGTTCACCCCAACAACCTCTACTCCCGAAAACAGCTGGCAGAGATTCACCTCCTTCTGAGTGTTGCCCACCCCCACTGAGCAGGCAAGGCCCTAGGAGCCGTCCAGGAGGAAGGTGGACAGCTAAAGGGAGGTCTCCTTTCCCGCCTGCCCCCCCACCCCCCGGACACCACTCAGCACTGTGTGCAGGACCATGGGACCGGTCTCTGCGACTGCAAACCTGGCTTCCTTCACAGCCGCTTCTGAAGCTCTTGTTGATTTCATCTACAGAATACGTCAAGATCAGTCAAAACCCTTTTCCTGTGCTCTTCAGAGCCAGGCCTAGAACTACACGGATCCCCTGAGAAGTCTGCCTGGTCAGAAACTTCCTAAGCCACCAGCCCCTGCCCAACAGGGAGTCAGGAGTCACTTGTACCCTCCCCCACAGAAGAAACCAACAGCCAGGTCAGACCAGCCAAGCAACTCCAGAAAAGACGACCTCACCCTTATTTATATGCAAAACCCCTTCCCAGCTTCAAACAGGTTCCGAGGCTTCGTTGCCTCACTACAAGGCCTCCACGCCTCCACTCAGAAATACACCCCCAGCAATTCCAGAAGATTCTCCCGCGAGCGAGTCGGCCAGGACATACCCTTCCCAAAGACCCTGCCCTTCAGTGGCCCTGCTCCACACTTTCATCTGGCCCTGATTCTTAGTGGCTCTAAGGGTGATAGTTCACACCATCCAAATTTCTGCCCCCCGATTTTTATTTGCTCTTGGCTCGCTGCTTAGCCCCAGGACGCTACCTCGGGAAGTTAAAAGCAGACAGACAGCTGGGGGTACGTAGGCCACTGTGCATCTCAAGGAGGTTGAAAAGTGCCAATAGCGTGTCCTCAGGCAACAGCCCCTGAGAGCACCCCAGGGTCCCGTCTGTTCACACAGCCCTTATTCTCCCTGGGTCCCTCTGCCGGGCACAGTTCTGAAGCCTGTGGGAGGAGCTGTCGGGGTCGGGAGAAGCATTAGATCCTGGCCAGCCATGCCGAACAGCACAACAGCAAAGGGTGATGTCTTTGTTGGTTCATTGCCACTGCACTCAGGGCGTGAGACAGCCCGTTCACTCGGCCTCCACGGGGCATGCAGCTTCAAGGCCCAGCCGTGCTCAGAAATAGCTCTGGATTCGGGCCAGCCAGTGAGGTTGATGAGCAAGCAATTTCTCTTCCACTTGTTTTTGAGATAGTGACTTCAAAAACCGTCTCCCACGGCCTTGCCCTCTGCTGTGCACAGACCAGACAAAAACACCACCAAAAAAGCCGGTGCGTGGCAACTGGCCCACAGAAGGCCTGAAGCAGACTCGACTCAGACGTTTCTCTAACGCTCCTGTGCCCCCTCCCCCTGAAATGCGTAAGGACCGTGGCGCACAAGCGAATGTAAGACAGTGTGTCAGAGCAGTGTTTCTCAAGTTCAAGGTTATGGCTGAGCTACCAAACGCCTGAAACAGCTTTTCAGAACAGCTTTCTCCTGGCGTAGACACAGATCGTCGGGGTTGGAAGAAGCCAGGCCCGGAAGAAACAGTTTGGGGCGCTGGTAGTCTTGAAGTCACACGACCCTCTCAGTCTGTGGTTGGGTTCCTCCAGCGGCTAATCCCTTCGTTGTTGTATTTACTCATCCAAGGGATACTTACTAAATGAGTCCCGTATTATTCTGTGAATGAAGACGTGGACGTCAACAACTCGAGAGAGCCCCTGCCCTCGTGGCGCGGCCCGTCTCTTGAAACTCTTGGTCAAATAACTGGTAACATCTAAATACGCTATACTCCATCTACACTTTCCTTTAATCAACTAGTCCCACAGCCCCGGCAGAAAACGAAAGGGGGTTGATGTGGCTTCACTTGCTCTTGCTCAGACGATGCCGACTCCTAGAGATCACCCCTGTCTCTAGGAATTTACAAGCCCAGACTTCACTAGCGGACTCCTCTGCTCACCTTGTAGCCGTGTTTCTCCTTGTCCCTGCTGACTGACCATCCTCTTTTCTCCTGCTCTGCCCACCTCCATGCTTTTCGCCATGTTCTTCCTTCCCCTGGTCTCCATTTCAATCAGAAAGACAACCGTCTGCTCAAGAACTGACTACCAAAATCATCCCGCCTACAATGTGTGGTTCCTAATTCCATCGAAACGAAGACGGGGCGAGGGGGGCGGGGGTCCTGGAGGGAGGAGCAGAGCTGTGTCTGAGAAGCTCCAGAATTTCACCTAGGCGTACTTTTCAAGGCTGAGGGGCAAGATGGCCTTAGGGGGAGGGGAGCATGACCGGAAGGAGGGAAGCACAAAGGCTATTTTTCTTTGACTTGGTCTCTGCTACCACATCTTTGGCCACAACCCAGCAGAAGCTGGCTTTCCAAAAAGATTAACTTTTAGAATCTTTAAATCATATATTTGTACCTAAAAAAACAGAGTTAAAAAAAAAAAAAGGAACACCAAAAGGTGCAACAAATGTTTTATTATGCACAAAGCATGGCTAGGGTCCTACTTTAGTTTGGCGGGCAAAGGGTGGGGTGGACAGGAAGACGTAAGAGTTAGTTAAACCGGGGCACCTGGGTGGCTCAGTCGGTTGAGCGTTCGACTTCAGCTCAGGTCATGATCTCACAGCTCATGAGTTCGAGCCCCCGTGTGTCAGATTCTGTGTCTCCCTCTCTGTCTGACCCTCCCCTGTTCATGCTCTGACTCTCTGTCTCAAAAATAAATAAATGTTAAAAAAAAATTAAAAAAAAAAATTAATCCGAAAAAGATCATCACAAAGTGCTTCGAGTCTGAGCAATTCTATGAGGTCTGTTTCATTCACAGAAAACACAACCACGATGGCAAAACAGACTGAAGTGTCCAGGTTTCCAAAACACAACACTGTAAGTTTGCAGGGAAACAACTGTTCTGACATAGGTCTACTATGAACAAACTGGATTTTGATTATTGAATTTATTCCCCTCAAAGCCTACTTTTCATGGCACGTGTTTATCTTATTCCATGTTTCCGTGGGGACATTTTTCATGGAGTCTGAATATGGACAGGAGTCAAGCTGACTTTCAAGTCCAGGCAAGCTTCCTGCAGCGTGTGAATCACATTTGTCACAAAGAGGCTTTGGGGACTCTGTCTGTATTAGCAACTCACTTTCCTTTTCCTCTTCTTTAGTAACATGTCTGTCCTACCATGTACAAGGCTTAGGGACAAAAAGCCCTAATAAGCAGATTTTTCATTTCCAAAACAGCCCTTCACTTACCAGATGTCTAAGGCCGGATCAATCAGGTAACTTCTGACCTGAATCATAGACACATCATCTGCCCAGGGAACCAGAAAGCCAAGACGTTGTTACTGCTTTTGTTACAAAGCAACAAAGTGGCTTTAAGCAACTCCATGAACTACCAAAACTCAGCGTTCGTATCTATCAGGTGGCAAAACGACATCTGCCTCACAGATTTCCCAAAACTTTTATAAGCGTGCCTGGGTGGCTCAGTTGGCGAAGCACCTGACTCTTGATTTCAGCTCAGGTCATGATCTCACAGTTGGTGAGACCGAGTCCCGTATTGGGCTCTGTGCCGACAATGCAGAGCCTGCTTGGGATTCTTTCTCTCTGCCCCTTCCCTGCTCATGTGCACGGATGTGCGTGCTCACTCTTGCTCTCTTTCAAAATAAATAAACATTTTAATAAAAACATAAATAAATGGTTATTTGCAAAGGGACTTTCCAAGTAAACATTTCAAAAGAAATGCTGGCATTCTTGTTTGAAATTTCACAGCCTTACGTGTCCTATTGGCTAAACATATTATAAAGAGCTATTATTGATTATGAGTATTTTTTTAATCTTTATTTTTGAGAGAGAAAGAGAGAGAGAAGAGAGAGAGACAGAGAGAGAGAGAGAGAGAGAGAGAGAGAGAGAGAGACAGAGCATGAGCAGGGGAGGGGCAGAGAGAGAGGGAGATGGAGAATCTGAAGCAGGCTCCAGGCCCTGAGCTGTCAGCACAGAGCCCAATGTGGGGCTCGAACTCATAAACTGTGAGATCATGACCTGAACCAAAGTTGGAGGCTTAACCGACTGAGCCACCCAGGTGCCCTTATTGATTATGAGTATTAAGCAAGTTGATGAAAATGAAATTTGGGGCTGGTTCCTTTTCGATGAGAATGGCACAGTCTACCGGTCTCTAAGTGGCTCATGAGGATTCTGTCATTGATTGGACAACTCATCTGTACTGTGATGCTGGGCAATGTGGTGCTCTGTCACACACCATCAAGGGCTCTTCCGGGGATTTTATAAATCGGCGGTCAGCCAACTATGGCCTGTGGGACAAATCTGGCCCTCTACCTCTTTTTGCAAATAAAGTTTTATCGGAACACAGCTATCTCTGTTCATTTACTTTTGCACATGGTTGTTTTCCTGCTCTCACAGTAGACTTGAGTAGTCGCGACAGACACCATCCAGCCCTTGAAGGCTAAAATGCCTACAATCTGGCCCTTTACAGAAAAAAGTTGCCAACCCCTAACCTAAATTATTAAACAGGATCCCCAGGTCACACACACTCCTACCATGAGAAGGTTGGCCAAAATGAATTTTCTTCTGGGCTTTTAACATCACAATGTAGTGTTACATTTCAGTGCAAGTTACAATAGAAAGAATTTTACCTTGCCTTTTCAGTGTATGATTTGGGATAGATATGTGTGGTACTTTCTAAGCGTCCCCATTGGACAACAATGAGGCAGTCGGCTTCCCACAGCTGAGGTTGTGTGAAGGTTGTCACATCACGACAAGCATTTATTTCGATGCTAATGCTAACCACACCCTCCTTCACAACACGTTCTCTTAACTGTGAAGATAAAAAGCATTTGCTTTCATCAAGATTTCTTTAAGATACTAAAGTATAAGTCTCAGGAGAGCCAAACGATATTTTTAATCCAGCCCTCTTGTTTTACAGAAAAGGAAACAGACCCAGTTAAATGATTTGTCTCACAGCTGAGAGCTAGACAGGAGCGGATTCAAGCTTTTCCCTCAAACACGTGCTAATTTCCTCACTCGGTCTTCAAGCAGAGATCTTTTCGTTAAAGAAACACCTCTAGAGAATCACAGGCTCACATGGTATTAGACTGAAAAATACAGAGTAAATATAAAGTAGTATTTTGCGTATTAAATTAAGCGAGCGAAACACCTCCCAGCCCTTTTGCTTCTATCCCCAGTAGAGTCCTTATGCGATGAAAAATGTTACCTGCAGAATTCAAGGGCTGAGCCGATGCCCTTTCGCTAACGTCACGTCTACAAATGTCTAACGTGATACGACAACGCGTGTCAAGCAGCTGCAAACCAAAGGGGAACATCCACTGCCGAGCTGGAAGATAAAAACTGTGAAACTGAATACAGTGTTTACCTCCATCTGCAAAGCTTCAGCCAGTCCCCTGATGGCAAACTTGGACGAAGAGTAGGCCGTAAAACCGAATAATCCCAGCTGTCCTGCCTGGGACGAGACAAAGACTATCCGGCCGACACGACGCTCCTTCATGGTGGTGATCACTGCTCGGCTGGGGTACACGCTGCCCAGGTAGTTGACGCTCATTAGTCTCTGCCGGGAACAAAGGGCCACGTGAGGAGTGAGCAAGGTCAGAGCCTCAGGGCTGCGCTCCACGGCAGTTGTCTGCTCTCCGGATCTGAGGGCCAGTGGAGCCCAAGTGACTGGGGGCCCGAGGGATGTGTCGAGGGAATGAACGATGCAGTGATGCTGTAAATGAGCCCCGGTGCCCATGACCTGCCCTCTCAAGCCTACTTCAGTCTAGTCTCTTATTCTCCTCGTGACGGCAGTGATGTCTTCGCTGAAAACCGGTCAGGATTAGTCTTCTCCTTATCCAAAGTATGCTGTGTACTGCAAGCAATACTTTCTGAAAAACAGTTTTAGGAAAAAGGCCCCCAAGGATCTCTGGCCCTGTTAGTTCTAAGCTACGGAAACATCACAAAGAGACTAGGACGTGGTTAACGGCAAGGACTGTGGTTACTACCTATTTGATGACGAACAAGAGAGTCAGGCACTACTTATTTCTGCAGCTGAACACAGGGCTAGTGCAGGTACTAGCCACAGGGTTGTTGCAAGCATTGAAAGAGGAAACACAAGTCAAGGCACAGCCTCCGACCCACCGTCACGTGCTCGGTCAGCGTTGGCTCTTACATCACGATGGGTAAGAACTCACGTAGGTACCGAGAGTGTATCTTCCTTTCATCCTGGCAACTCTCAAAAACCTTACATTTTAACTTGGAAATCTAAAAGTGCTGGCATTAAATTGTTTCTACATTAAGGGGCACCTGGGTGGCTCAGTTGGTTAAGAGGCTGACCCTTGATTTCGGCTCAGGTCATGGTCTCATTTTATGAGACCGAGCCCCGTGTCAGACTCTGTGATGACAGAGTGGAGCCTGCTTGGGATCTTCTCTCTCCCTCTCTCTCTGCCCCTCCCCTGCTCGTGCATGGGTGCTCTCTCTCTCTCTCTCTCAAAATAAATAAAATATTAAGAAATGTTTCTATATTTAAAGTCCTGTAAAAATACTAGATCTATCACCATGTGAAACCAAACACTTCATTGCATACTATATTTACACTGTGACTGTAACTAATTCAAATATTACACAAAAGTACACGTGCATAGGTGCAAAACCAAGGAACTCCAGAACACTGTAAATGATTGTGTTAGGATGCTGGGATTCCCACTTTTCCCAAAATGTCTTTTAATATCATTATATTGTCTTGATAACAAAAATGCTCTTAAAAAGCACCCCGAAAAGATGGCACACTAAGCCCAAGTGTTCACTTCAGCTCCCTTCTAGAGACCTAACTAAAATCTCAATAAAAAGATAAATTTTTGTAAAGGCAAGAACCCACAGAGCACAGACAACAGGAAAGAAAATAACATTTTGGAAGCTGAAAATCAGCATGGCGAGTGATAACAAACTTAGTGGAAAGCTGAATGCTAGAAGCAAGGAGCAGAGAAACTGGGGGCGCCTGGGTGACTCAGTTGGTTAAGCATCTGACTTTGGCTCAGGTCATGATCTCGCAGCTTGTGAGTTCAAGTCCCACGTTGGGCTCTGGGCTGACAGCTCAGAGCCTGGGGCCTGCTTTGGATTCTGTGTCTCCCTCTCTCTCTGCCCCTCCCCCTTTGTGCTCTGTCTCTCTCTTTCTCTCAAAAATTAAAAAAAAAAAAAAAATATATATATATATATATATACACACACACATACATACATACATACATACATACATATAAGAGCAAATTAAACCAAAAGCATGCAGAAAAAAATATTAAAAATAAAAGAAGGAAATAAATGAAACAGAAAACAGAAAAAATAAATGAAATAGAAAATAGAAAATTAACAAAACCTAAAGCTGGTTATTAAGAAGATCAATAAAACTGAAAAAATCTCTAGCCATGCTGGTCAAGAAAGATAAAGGACACAAATTATCAATCTCAAGAATGAGGGGGATGACATCACTACAAACTCTAAGTTTATTTATCTATTTTGAGAGGCCAGGGAGGGCAGACAGAGGGAGAGAGAGAACCCCAAGTAGGCTCTGTACTACCAGCACAGAGCCCAATGTGGGGCTCAAACCCATGAACCACGAGATCATGACCTGAGCTGAAATGAAAAGTCAGGTGCTTATCTATAGATATTAAAAGGACAATAACAGAATATGATGAATAACTCTGTGCCAATCAATTCAATGACTTAGATGAAATGGACCAATTCCTTGAAAGACACAAGCTACCAAAGTCACTCAAAAGAAATAGACAAGAAGATATAGATGTAGCCCTACATTTATTAAAGAAATTGAATTAAAGTTAGAAATCTTCCCACAAAGAAAACCTTAGGCTTCTGTGGTAAATTCTACCAAACATTTAAAGAAGGTTAATATCAATCCTACACAAATTCTTCCAGAAAAGTGAATAGGCAGGAATACTCCCCCACTCATGCTAAGAGGTCAGCAATACTTTTACAAAAAAATCAGAAAAAAACTACAACTGGGTCTACCCCAGGAATGCAAGCTGGTTTGACATGGGAAATTAATCAGTGTAATTCACCATATTAACAAACTAAAAACAGAATTCTGTGATCCTCCCAATAGATGCAGAAAAAACACCTGCCAAAATTCAACCTCCATTCCTTATAAACACTCTCAGAAAGCTAGGAATAGAAAAGAACTTTCTCAACTTGATAAAAGACATCTACCAAAACAAAGCAACACAGAACTACAGAAAACATCATACTTAATGATTAAAAAACAAAACAAAACAAAAGTTTTCTCCCAAGATCAGGAACACCACAAGTATGTCTGCTCTCACAACTTCTATTCTGTACTGGATGTTCTAGCCGTACAATAAGGGTATCCAGATGGGAACAGAAAAAGTAAAATTGTTGCAGATGACATGGTCTTGAAGGAAGAAAATCCAGTGAGCACTAGAATCAATAACTGACTTTAGCAAGACTGCAAGATCAATACATAAATATCAATTGGATTTCTCTACGTTCGTTCTCAATGAACACTCAGAAACTGACATGAAAAATGCCATTTACACTAGCATCAAAAAACAGGAAATGCTGAAAAACGATGTGTAAGACCCATACATTGAAACCTACAAAACACTGCTGAGACGCAAAAGAAAATGTAAATAAATGGGAGACATAGACTACGTTCACAGGTTAGAAGACTCGGTTATTGTTACAATGTCAATTATCCCCATGTGGATCTACAGACTCAATGTAACCCCAATCAAAAGCTGACAATAATTATCCTTAAAATCCACAGGTAGATAAAACAAAATATAGTTCCAAGGATCCACAAAGAAAACCATTAAAAAGGAAAATTAAGAGAAGTTCCCCGGGACCACCACCAGTTCCGGTGATTCACGGACAACCCCACAGAACTCTGCCCCTGATCATACCCGTGACTAAGATTTGTGACAGTGAAAAGGCACAAAACAAAATCAGCAAGGGCAAAAGGCACCTGGGCCAAAGTCCAGAGGAACCAGGCAAATTTCCCAAAGTACTCTCCCCGGGGAATCATACAGCACGTGCTGTGACAACCCCCCCCCCCCCCCAGCAATGCGTTCTAACAAGTATCCTGTGCAGGCAACTTCTGTGCCTGAGAACCCTGTGGGCCTCAGTAAAGCTAAAACCAACCAAGCAAACAAACAAATCATCAAAACAAAACAAAACAATCAAATAAAAAAAAAAATGAAAGCGAATTGATTTTAAATAGAAATGAACTTTTATCTTCAGAAAATGCATCAAGCCTGGCAGTGGGCGTTCCAACAGGACTTACCCACGATGAGCACACATCCAGATGTGACCACGACACGGCAAGGGACGGAGACGGAGAAGGGGGACAGCCGAGGGGCAGATACCGGCCTGGGAGGGGGACACTCCCCAGAGTACGTTGGCCTGCTGCCGGCATTCGGGGCAGCCGGGAAGAGGGCCCTTCTAGAGCGGGCCATGAACACGGGGTGGGGGGGTAGGCCTGGTCACCGATAGAGGCAACAGGCTTTGGGTTAACAGTCCTCTCTTTTTAAAAGTCTGGTTCTCGGGGCACCTGGGTGGCTCAGTCGGTTAAGCATCCGACTTCGGCTCAGGTCATGATCTCGCGGTCCATGAGTTCGAGCCCCGCGTCGGGCTCTGTGCTGACAGCTCGGAGACTGGAGCCTGCTTCGGATTCTGTGTCTCCCTCTCTTTCTGTCCCTCCCCTGCTCATGCTCTGTCTCCCTCTGTCTCAAAAATACATAAAACGTTAAAAGTAAATAAATAAATAAATAAAAGTCTGGTTCTCACTGGGCTGAGACCGCTTCCGACACCCGCTATCAGCTGCCCACGCCTCCCCCCACAACCGCGTGCTGATCTCCGTCCCCCACCCCTCACTCCGAGGTTCCCCATCACCGCCCCCTGCCTCAACTACCTTCCCCCCTGATGCAGCAGGCAGAAAGCACCTCTAACAACCGAAACGCAGATCACACCACCACCCAGCTGACCTTAAGCCCCTTCAAAAGGTTTTGGACTAAAATCCAAACTCCCCGTGGTGGCCGCTGGGCCCCAGTGGTTCTGGCCCCTGCTCCACTCCACATCGCTCCAAGAGCTGACTCCCCACCCCTCTGCCCTGTAAAGGGCTCCTGGTCAGTTCCTTGAGTTCGCCCTCCGTGCTCAGTCAGGGTGGGTCTGTGGATTCCCCCTCCATTAACCTCTCTCTCTCTCAATCTCTCTCTCTCTCTCTCTCTCACACACACACACACACACACACACACACACACACACACACACTCTCTCTCTCTCATACATTCACTCACGCTCACACACACCTGACCCCTTTCTTGCTGGCCCCCTCAGCACGTCACACCGAGACGAATACGACCACTAGTTTCCCCAACTGATTCTTTATCCAGCTGTTGAAATCATCTTCAAAATCCCCCTTTGATTACTTATGGTAAAGGCGTGCAGGTCAAGACAACTGCCTTATTTAGGCCGAGTGGATAAAGGAGCCTTTAACACACTCCAGCCCCAGATCAGGTGCCCTCTGCTTACAGCTACGTCTGGACTCTCCTCTGACTGGACTTTGTATCACACAGGCCACACGCCTTCCCACAGGCCACCAGAAGCAAGGCATCTCAACTACTAGGCCCGCAGTCTCCTTCTCCACAAAAGGGGGATGGCATTTACCTTCGCGGGGTAAAGCGTTCAAAATCCACTACAGCAGTAAAGGCTAATGGAATGTGAAGAAAAAGACAGTTGATAGGACGTCAACTAAAAACCTGTTTTAAAATTTTTTTTAATGTTTATTTATTTTTGAGGGGGAGGGGAGGGACAGAGAGAGAGAGGGAGACACAGAATCCGAAGCAGGCTCCGGGCTCTGAGCTGTCAGCACAAAGTCGGACTCAGGGTTCGAACCCACAAACCGGGAGATCACAAGCTGAGCCAAAGTCAGACAATTAACTGACTCAGCCACCCAGGCACCCCTAAAAGACTGTCTTGTACTTAAGAAAGATTTCAAAACTGATGTCCATTTATTTAGAGCTGACATAGATTACTAAGAGAAGTTCCCTGGAAAACTTGTTTAAAAGTATAAACAGAAACATGATGCATGGTCTTTTCGTCTCGATTTCAGAACTCAAAAGGGTCTGCTCATGAGCTTTTTTGGCTTACCAAACCCTGACGCTTGAGATGAAAACCCAGCAGCCCTTGGCTTGCAGAGACCTCTCTTAGAGGGAGTAGCTCGGTGAGTCATCACAGTGATGTGTGTCCGCTTGGAGGGGTCACCCCCGTGTTACAGCTCGGGAAGCCACGGTCCAGAGACCCGTCTGAACTCTTAACGCTGGATGGTCACGGTGCTGGAACCAAAACCTTGTCGAACCCTCCCCTCGCCTTCTAAAACTTCTATTAATCCTGAATGCATTTTATCTATGCCGTCGGTAAAGCCTTCGCCTGTGGCCCCGTTCTACTTCTAGCATATGGCCTACTCAACCAGCGAAAAACACAAATGTCTACTTACTTCAAAAGTGCTAACTTCAAGGTCTTCAAATTTTCCCGAAAGCGACATTCCTGCACAGTTCACAAGCATGTCTACTGGGCCCAGTTTTTCCTGTGCCTGGAAAAATTTATGAGAGCAGGCAGTAAGAAAGAGAAGAATCACGTCGTAGCAGATCAATGCCAATAAATACAATCTATAAAACCATTAAACCTACAGAGATGATTTAACAGCTCCACACTGCACACTAAAACAGTAAGAACCAATCGAAAGGCAAGTGAATTCTTTCTGGTTAACCCGGCCCCTTACTTGTTTTATGACATTCTCTACTTGGCTGTAGTCTTGAGATACGTCAACTGATATACAAAGCACCACCTGTTAGAAAGAGGACACAAAAATGATCAAAGCCATGCAGGTGTCTAAAACTATTTTTTAAAGAATTTTTTTAAAGTAAAGGCAATTGTTTCCAATAACTAGGGAGTCTAGTTTTCTATGCACAGATTGTAGTGTCAGAAATCCGCTGATGGTGCAACAGGAGAGCTTAATTTTCTTGGCCATTTTCACAAAAAACTCTTGCACAAACTCAAAAACATGTATTAAGAAATGTTGGCCAAAGTACAGATTTTTAGGCATAAAATAAGTAAGTTCTGGGAATCTCACGTACGGTGTGGTGACTCCTGTTCCGAACACCGCATTGTCTGCTTGAAACCGGCTAAGAGAGTGGATCTTCCGTGTTCTCAACTCACATAGTCACACACACACGATAGAACTATGTGAGGTGATGGATGTGTCAGCCAGCTTGAGGCAGTAAACATTTCACAGCGTAAATGTGTATCAAATCATCACGTGATACACCTTAAATACATTCAGTTTTTGTCAATTATACCTCAGTAAAGCCGGAAACAGAAAGGAAACGAAATGTAAAAAGCTCCTCTTAGAATGCCACTGATCTATAGTGACAGAAAGCAGGTCTGAGATCACCTGCAGCCAGATGTGGAGAGAGGCCCGGACAGCAAAGAGGCAAAGGGAACCCTAGAGATATGGACACGTTCTGTGTCCATTTCAGTGGTGGTTTCACATGCATATATATCTGTCAAAAGCCATCAAACTGTACTCTTTTTTATTTATTTTTAGTTTTTGTTTTTTTGAGTAGGCTTCACATGCAGCATGGAGCCTAGTGCAGGGCTTAAAACTCACGCCCCTGAGATCAAGCCCTGAGCTGAGAGCCGACTAAGCCACCCAAGCGCGCCCTGTACCCCTTCGGTGGGTGTGGTTTACGGTACATCAATTACATCTCAGGTCGTTGAAAAGAAAACATAATTCACATGAAAAATAAACTGTACATAAATCGTATCTCAAGTTAACACCTTAGGTTGTTAAAAATAAAAACAATAAATCTAATAAATAAGCTTACACAAAGACTCCTGTTGGAGCCATACCAGAGCTGTGACTGCCCTCCTGGGGTTCCTCATCGGCGGGCAGAATACAGAGATACGCACACCATACCTACTCACCAAGGCCTGGGACCTCAGTTCGGGTCCCTCCTCAGAGGCTGAGCCAGGTGACTTTATCCTTCAAGGCCAAGGGTCGCTCTGGGCCTGTGGGAGCTTGTGACCCATCACTCACAGATTCTCTAGACAAGGGGTCACCAAGGGAAACCCACCCAGAGCTCACCCAGGACAAACCTGGCCATGCCCAGAGGTTCACAGCCCAGAGAGACGGCAGGAAGAGGCCAGCCCGTGCTTACCACGGAAAACAATTAGTCTTTGGAAAGGAAGGAGGGAAGGAAGGGAAGAAGGAAAGGGGGGGAAAAAGCACATATTTCAGTGCTTACTTACTTTGATAGAAATTTGTAAAACAGCAGTTAAGAATACTAATGGGTACCGACAATGAGCTATTGTTTTAGTTTCCTTTTTTGGATAATGTTTTCAAAGCCAGAGCTTAGCCTCTGACATAGGAATGTTCTACGTTCCAAGGGGGGTCACCGAGAGAAGCAGAAAGGCATTTCTTGATTTCTCTGTATTTCCATGAGTTCTTCTCTGTTGACACTGGCCGCCACGCCAAGGGGCAGACAGAACGAGGGCACAGACGCGTCACCACGTGCACCCACATGTAGCTGCGGGCCCAAGGCGGGCGGCCCCTTCATTCACTGGCTGAGCAGAACCTGGGGAGCCTGCAGTGGCCTCACCTTCAAGCAAAGGGATCAGAAGCTGGTGACGCCAAAGATCCCTTCTAGCTCTAGGAAGACACAACGTGAAGAATAAAGCCACGACATGAAAGGACACCACCTTAGAATCTGCTGCACCAGGAGGCAAGTCTTATTTGATGCAGGAAGGAACCCTATCCAGATGATCTAAATTCCTAAGAAAAGGAAACACAAATGTAACCGAGAATACTCCAGAAGAGTTGCCCTTGGGTTTTATATCCCTATAATCACGGGATTTTTACACAAGTCTTTTTATACAGTATTAGATCATTTACTATAAATAGAAGCTACGCCACAGGCCAGCAAAATTTCAGGGAAAAAAAGGGTCAACAAATCACCAGGAAAAGAGCACCCACTCCACGGGCACTGCTTATGCTAAGCCATACAACAAACCCACTCTGTGCCAGCAGGAGGACGGAGCTCCCTCGTGCCACCCTGGCCCTGATGATCTTCCCTTCCCTGATGTAGACGTCAGGAACCTGTCACATGCCCTAAAGCCTTCTGACAGACGAAGTGGGGGCAGGAGCCACGGAGAAAAAGTCCGGGCACAGAGACGGTGCTGACCGCGGGCCTGGCCTTCAGCCGGGAGCATTCAAGCTCCTTGGTTTTAGAGGATATTTCTTCCTCTATCAGAATTTACACGAATACGAAAACAAAACAAAACAAAAACAGGAAGCTTTGCGAAGCTGCCTGCTTTCCATGTTCACAGGCACGATCGGAGGCCACAGGAGTAGAGAAAATCTCACATATGTGCGCAAGGAGGCGTGCATGACAATTTCCACCTGCAGCACAGAGTACCAGAGCCAAAGACACGCAACCCTGCACAGGGAACTAAACACACCGTGGGGCGCCCGAGACCGCGCCACGGCTGTGAAAACAATGAGGCTGATTTATTTTTATTGACACGGAAAGGTCTCTAACATATTTTGGAGGGGGAAAAAGAGGCGGTCAAAACTACAGTGAAATACCATCTAATACCCATCTGAAAGGCAAAAATTAGAGAGCGTGCCAGGACCAAGCGCTGGCAAGGATGCGAACAACGAGAACCACCGGGCATTGCTGGTGGGCGAAGCTGCTGAAATGCACACGCACGCCGTTAGTCCACGATGCCATTTCCCAGCACGGTCCACTCTTGGGCAAGCACACAGAGACATGGAGAAAAACTTTAGTAATGGCAAGAAATAAAACTAACCAAAAAACTGGAAATGAAATAGCTACCACCAGCAGAACTGATGAACAAAAGGCAGTGTACATATTTTTAGGAAAATGCTGCAGAGTGGTAAAAAAAAAAATGAGTGGACTACTGCTTTATGTGGCCACGTGGAGGAAATTTGAAAAAACAGTATCTAGTGAAGAAATCAAGTTGCACAAAAATGCATACAGAATGATGTCCTCCAAATCTAACAGAGACAGAAAGTAGACCAGTGATTGCCCAGGGCAGGGGTGGGGAGAGCGGGCTGGGAGAGGTGGGGAGTGACTAGGTGCGGACTTCACGGGATGATGAGAAAGTTCTAAAATTGACTCTCATGACGTTTGTGCAACTCTGTGGATACGCTAAACACCACTGAATTGTACACTTTAAATCGGTGAATTGAATGGCAAGTGAATTGTGCTTTACCAAGGCTGACAAAAAAATAAGAGTGATGCCATAAAATTCAAAACGAAGAGAAGTAAACAGTATACTATTTAGGGTCACGTGCACATACAGTCAAATTAGGAAGAAAAGCAAAGGACTCATCAACACAAAAGTCAGGTTGGAGGCTGCCTCTAGGAATGAGACCAGAGGATTCAGCTGATATGGGCTCACCAAAGGGGGGTTCAGGGGCCCCGATAAATCTCATTACTCAAGCTGGGTGGTGAGTGCAATATAACTTGTTGTCATGTTTTATACCGAAAGATACACACACACACCATTTTTATTTATCCAAAAATTCCATAGCCAAAAAAATTTTAATACTCCTTTCCTCTTAAGTGTTTGTATGAAGTTAACTTAAATAAATAATTGAAATAAAATCATTTTCTAGAAAAACGTTATTTGGTCATTTGTGAGTGTATGTCAAAGTCTATAACGTTTTTTTGTGATACCCTGAAGACAATTCAAACAATCTGGCCTGTTTAAAAAGCAGTCTGACAGGTATTTTAATGAAAAAAAAAAATCCTACATGCTTTCAATGAACTATTCTCAGTTGAAATAACTCTTTTTTCCCTCTATACAACTGTGTTGATTAGTACAGAAAATGCATCATGAAGACTGATCATACCTGTTTATCGTTAATAGAGTGCTTTTCAATTTCTTTCTTTGCCTGCAGCAGCTTGTCCTAAAAGCAAAAAAGAACAATTAGTTCTGCTGATTGTCTATTTGCCTGCTTGCTTGTTTAAATGGAATGAAAACGCAATTATTTGTGTTTATTAAATTCTAGAAAACACACGAGACGGCACCTATATTGCATAGCTATGGGCCACAGTCTACGAAAGACAGAAGCTATAAAACTACGACCAAGTGATAGAGAGGGTTTTAATTCACTGCAGAGAAAGATGACAGAAAAATAAATGAACTGCAAAATCCCAATTAACAACTTAATTGCTGATGGGCACCTCATCAATTCTAATAAATGTTTTGATCTGACATTATTTAGTCGTGATATAAAACGGGAACAACCACATGGCCACTCAATGCTTCCCAAACTTAAGGGAACATGTGATTCCATGTCAAGAGTACTTTCATAAGCGACTGTCCACTATCTCCCTCCCCTACTATAAAAGCAAATATAGATAGGAAAAGTCACTTTTGAGACGGACTGAGAAAATCGAATCCTGGCTACTTTCAAAAATAATCTGAAAAGAAGCAAAGGTCCCCCCCAGTTGAGTAATTCTTCCAAGGTCTCCATTTTGCTTATTTTACTCATTTCCAAGAAGACAGATATATCAGTTTACAGTGTCTTAATGTGCTATAAAAGTTGTCACTTGAATACACCAGGACAGCCTGAGAAGAACAAAACGGCAGAGGAATCCTTTGGAAAGACACATGCGATCCCTAAACATGAACGTGTCTATAATGAAACAGTGCTGTTCTATTAATAAAGATACACACAACTTGCCTTTGTCCAAATTGGAATAAAGAATGACGTTAGAAAATAAAGAATTTCTGGATCCCAGGAGGCTCGTCTGCTCATTCATGCCTCGCAATGTGAGGACCACAGAAAGAGCTGGCGAGCACCTGAAACCCGGGCCCTCCTCTGTCTCCTTCTTATCTGTCTCGTGTCAAATATCAGCATTGCTTGAATCTCAGATAATGCCACTTTACTGAAGTTATGTTTTCACTCCCGCAAAGTGACTTCAACGCCAAAACAAATGCATGGTTAGGGACGTCAGGATACCCACGAAAGGTAGCAACTCTGCCCTTCTTGAGTTTAAGAAGAAATTACGAACATCGGAGCCTACTTCTGTGCCGTTGTTTAAACAGTTCCCCCAGAGGCCCTCCCTGGCAGCTGTGCACCCCCACCCGAGCGGTCACCCTGCTGTGCCCTCCTGTGGCCTATGTGAAGCCAACACCCCCAGGCAGCCCATTCCTGCCTTGTTTCTTCTTTCCACAACCACGAGCCAAGCATGATGCCCAGCACAGAATAACGGCGGGGCACCACGCGGTCATGGTCACCTCCCCCCCGCTCTCCCTGGAGCAAGAGGACCCCACAACTGTTCGTGTGAATACAGTGTGACTGCTTTGGCTGCGGAAACAACTTTGGCAAGAATAACAGACCCTGGGGGAAAAAAGGGAGAGGGGAGGGGAGGGGAGGGGAGGGGA
>NW_024412397.1:13586616-13610586 GCF_014898765.1 Herpailurus yagouaroundi | reverse complement strand
CGGCCGCGCGCAGCGAGAGCCGCTGTTTGGGTTCGCGGCCGGCGCGGGGCGGGGCGGCGGCCGGAGGGGAAGAGGCGGAGCCGGCAGAGGGCGCGACCGCGGCGGGGCGGTGCTTCCCGGAGGCGGGGGACCGGGGCCTGTCCCCGAGGGTCGGACGCGGCCCGCGACCTCCCGGGGGAGGGGCTGGCCCCGAGCGCGCGGCTGAGGGCCCTGGCGGCGCCACCTGCGAGCGCCTCCCGAAGGGCCGGGTGCGTCTTAGGACCGCGGAGGCCGGTTTCCAGGCCTCCCAGAGCCGCGTCGGGGCTGGGGGGGACGGTGGGAGCCGCTCGGGGCCGGGTTCCGCCCTCGCGCGGGGAAGCCGCGGGAGGCGCGGGGGCGACGCGATCCCGGGCGCCCGGAACGCCCGCGCGGGGATCGGCAGCCCCTGTCGCAGCGTGGGAGCCCCGGGAGCCAGCTGACATCCCGGCCCCGTGTCAAGCTTTCTCGGCGTGCTCCGAACTTGGTCGCAGCCCACCGTCGCGTTTCACTGGACCGGGAAAGCTTTACCGCGGAGTTTAACGCACCACTCAGGTCGCATTTCCTTTCCCAAGGCTGGGTTCCAAAACAAAACAAAACAAAAACAGCTCTATGGAGGTCTAATTCACAACCCATACGATTCACCGATTTAAAGTGCATAGTAAGTGGGTTTTAGTATGGTCACCGACCTGTGCAACCACCACCAGGATCAATTTTAGGACATTTGGTTACACAAAATCGCTTGTACCCATCAACAGCGACGCCGGGTTCCTCCCAACCCGCGCCCAGCCGTTGACTCTCACCCATCTTTCTGTCTCTATAGATCTGCCTAACCTGGATATTTCATATAAATGGAATTCTATGAAATGCAGCCTTTTCTGTCGGGCTTATTTCACTTTACGTTTTCGACGTTCATCCATGTTATACATGTATCGGTACTTCATTCTTTCTATCACCAACTTGTATTCCATTGAATAAATATACCACTTTTCATTTATCCCATCATCAACTGATGGACATATGGGTTGTTTCCATTTGGGGGCTATTATGAATAATACTGCGGTGAACATTCGGGTGCAAGATTTTGTGTGGATATATGCTTTCATTTCTCCTGGGTATATACCCAGGAGTAGAATTGCTGGATCATGTTTAACCTGAACTGCCAGATGTTTTCCAAAGCAGCCACACCATTTTATATTCCCACCAACAATATATGAGGGTTCCAATTTCTCCATATCCTCACCAACGCTTGTTATCATCTATCTTTTTAACGATAGCCTTTCTAGTGGGTGTGATATTTCATCGTGGTTTTGATTTGCATAAGGTATATGTTTTTGTTTGCTTGCTTGCTTGCTTTTCCTTTCTGTTGTTGTTTTTAGAAATACGAAGGACGGGCGCCTGTGAGGCTCAGTCGGTTAAGCCTCCAACTCTTCATCTCGGCTCAGATCGTGATCTCACGGATCGTGGGATCAAGCCCCAAGTCTGGCTCTGTGCTGACAGTGTGAAGCCTGGCTTGGGGTTCTCTCTCTCTCTTCTCTCTTTCCCTACCTAACCCCTCTCTCTCCCTCTCTCAAAATAAACAAACATTAAAAAAAGAAAGAAGAGCTCAGGGGCAAAGGAACTGATCTTACTTTTTCTTCTTAATTGTGTTGACCCGAGTTAGGCAAATTGCAAGGTTTGAGGGCACAGGCCTCAGGACTTCTGACCCCAATTACAAATTTGGGGGTTCCCCCCAAATATAAACAAATTAAAAATAAAAAAAACAGGGGCACCTGCATGGCTCAGTCAGTTGAGCATCTGACTCTTGGGGAGTCTCCTCTCTCTCTCTCTCTCTCTCCCTCTCTCTCTGCCCCTCCATGGTTTGCTCCCTCTCTTTCTCTCTCTTTCTCAGAAAATAAACAAATAAACATTAAACAAACAAAACTGGGGGCTCCCAAACCACCTTCACTTTTGATAATTCTCTGGAAGGCCTCCCAGAACTCACAGAGGCACTCCCCGTGGCTGTGGTTCCTGATGAAGCCAGCTAAGGGAAGAAGTGCAGAGGGCAAAGTGTGGGGGCCTCCACACGCAAAGCTGCTGTCGCCTCCCATGCAGTCAGGGCGTGTGACACGCCCAGCCTGGGTGTGTGAGGATTGCAAACCAGGGAAGCTTGTCTGCTGTTCAGTGTTTATTGGAGCTTCCAGTATGTAGGCGTGACTGATTGATTGATTGCCCTTGAGGCTGAAGTCAGTCTTCAGGTCAACTTGACGATGCATGATGGGATCTCCCGACTACATCACCTGGATGGGTCTCTCTGGCACGACCAGCCTCCACCTTAGAGTACAGATTGGCCTGCCCTCGTCTAAACAAAGACGCTTTTATCAGGTGCGGCATAGATTACCTCCCAGAAGGCAAAGACAAAGGCCAGACCTCCTCTTCAGGCAAGCCCAAAGTCTTTACTGCACCACCTGGCCTTTATCCAAAGCTCTCCTGCAGCAAAATAAACATATGCCCTAACGTTTGGAGGTGGCAGCGTGGAGTAGGAGGCTCTTAACTCAGTTTTCAGACTATCAGTATCAGCGGTGCAATCTTCCCGGTGACACAGTACCAACGTTACACCACATCACAGTGTGAGGAGTGGACGTAACCTGAAGGGTAAGAGTCACAAGACGGTGGCGTATTACTGAAATTCCACTCAATCATCGGCAACTGGCCCAACTCGTCATCATGTCATACGGCCACAATGGGTCCCAAAGCATTCCCACTCAGGTTTGCAGGTTTCCATTCAACTCATCAGTTTCTAGAAACAGGAGAGGTCTCTACCCCCAGAGATGTCTGCTGAGTGCTCTTAGGAGACCGTCTCGTCTCTTGCTCCGAGCTCCCACCCCCACCCCGCAAGGTGTTAATGTAATACTGGATTTTTCTTGTGGCATAGCCTATTTATTTGTTCTTTTGCCCTTAGCTACTATTTCTCCTTCTCTCTATTTGTGATTTATTTTTATTCAGACTATCTCCTGTTGGAAGGAACGCGCGCGAAGTTCAGCCCGGTGATCCGCTGTTCCTGATTGCCTGCACTGACACTACTTGAGGAAATGCACCCCCCTCAGTCCATTCCCCTCCATACAAGGTAAGGTGAACAGAGCTGAATAACTTGTGGGCTTTCTCGACCACCAGGCGGCACGGCTCCATTTGCTATCAATTCCAATTTTGCCAGATGGAGTGAAAGCGTAATCCACCCCATCAATGTCTTGGGAATTCTAGTGTAATGGTTTAAAAATATAGTCATAGTTTCTTGCTTAGGGACCATCCTTGGTTCTAGCACTTGCAGTTGAAGCCCTGGTCCTTAGGACCACTGCATCAGGAAGAAAAATAAGAAAGTTGAGGCAATGTGGAGGAAAAAAAAGCAAAAACTATACTCATACTGTCTTCTCTCCATGGGAAGAGCTACACAGTCATACCAGCGTTCTCCCTCACCCCTTCTGCAGAGCCCCCAGAAAAGCAGAGAAATCTACCGAGTAAGCAACACCCTCATGAAGATACGTAAGTCAGCCCTTCATGCCTTATCTCTCCCTCCCCCATTTTATTTTTTCTCCGTCCCCCATTTTAGACAACCAATGTTCCAATTGCCTGTTCCAATTCTCGGTTATACCTTCACTCAAGATATGCAACCTGAGTCATCCATTTGATGTGATATCTGTTTGTTCATTGTTGGACACTCTGGGCTATGAAGTGTGTTCTTCGGTCTGAAGAAATGGGACTTGGTGGTCCAAACTGGTGCAATAGCTTCTGGTCCAGTCTTTTTATAGTATGTTGAACATTTGCATCTACCTCTAGGCATGGAAAACCCGGTCCGGAGTGTGTCTGTTCCTACCAAAACCCATTTGTAACCTTCCAGGGCTCCCAGCATCAGTCCAGCCGCCAGCTCTGCATCGGGCCTTTCCCCCAGGGAATCTGCCCCACAGCCATCTGTAGCCTCCATCATTTTTGCTGGCCCACAACAAAGTTCTTCTTGGCATTTTGTGCTCCAGAGGGTTTGAGAGGGCGATGTCTAGATTTGTCCCATCTCTGCACTGCTGAACCCCCCATATCCACTCATTCCGTGGGCCCAGGGGGCTACCTCAAGTGAGCACACCAGGATATCCACTTGCTGGTTCCAGTCCCCTCCCAGTCCTACAAGGAGGTTCTTCTGATGGACAGTGACATGCCCCACTTTAATGTATCCCTGAATGCCCATAGTCATTTCCGCAGGGCAGTGCCCCCCAACAGGCATCCCTTTAATAGGCAAATTTTCCATTGTTCTTCTACTTAACCACATGGTCAAGACATTAGCTGTTGCCCATGAGTTGGTTCAAAACCCTAACATAGAGGGGCGCCTGGGTGGCAGGTCATGATCTCGCTGTTTGTGAGTTTCAGCCCCGCGTCAGGCTCTGTGCTGACAGCTGGGAGCCTGGAGCCTGCTTCGGATTCTGTGCCTCCCTGTCTCTCTGCTCCTCCCCTGTTCATGCTCTGTCTGTCTCTCTCTCTCAAAAACAAACATAAAAAAAACCAAAAACCCCAACATAGGGATCACATCATGGAATTCAGCCACTGAACTCATTTGTTTTTATCTTCCTTTGGCAGCCTTCCAAACAGCACGCTATCCATTCACCTTGAAACTGACATCTGTAAACCAAGCAGCTCTTTTGTGGTGAATAGACAGCACTGCCCAAGCGGCTATAGGGCCAGCAATTTCTCGCATGATTCCCGAGTCAGCCTTAGGGGAGATAATTCTAGCTGCTTATGAACATATGTGTATCCCCTTGCATACCCTGGTTCCACGTTCCTGCAAAACCAGCCCCGTTTTTCCATGGCAGTCTTCTGGGCATTGCCTTCTCCATTAGAGTGTTTCTCCAAGGTCACCTAAGACATTATGTGTATTTTAGGTTTCAAGATTGTTTTATGTTCTTCAGTCACTGGGGCCATTGGCAAGGTAGTCCAATACCAAAGGTGGTAATTGCCTCTGAAATGGAAGTCTTCTGTCCAGACTCTCGGCAGTCATTGAGAGGTGGTGCTCACAGCCTCTTGCTGTGAGCCCCAGTCTGGGTAAGGATTCCAAGACTGCTTCCAAGCAGTTGGAGGGGTAAGATCTTAGGAAGATTTCCAGATGTGGAATATGCACCCTGCAAAATCCAAATAAACCAGGTCTTGTAACATGTTTTGTCTAGCAGGTATCCCATACTGTTTAAAATCAACAACTTGTGTGGGCTTGGGCAAGGTTCTTGCTTCCCAGTTAGGATGCTCAACCAACGTTGCGTGAAAGGACAGGTTTACCTGCCCTCTGTTTCATAGCACTAGGTAGAGGAAACTTTTCCCAGTCAGACACAAAATCCATCCCTCTAGTACTTTCACATAAAGGAGATGTAAGCACTTTACAGAGTCTGTTCAAACATTCTCTCTAGAGAGAGACAAACAGTGCACAAGAAGGGGAGAGGAGAGAGACGGAGACAGAATCCGAAGCAGGCTCCAAGCTCTGAGCTGTCAGCACAGAGCTCCACGTGGGGCTCGAACTCACGAGCCGTGACTCACAAGCCATGAAATCCTGACCGGAGCCAAAGTCGGACACTTAAGGGTGAGCCACCTGGGCGCTCCAAAGAAAACACTGGATTTTAAGAAGAATGAAGACGTTGGTCAGTCAGGCAAAAAAAAAAAAAAAAAAAAAAAAATCAGGTCATTAATTTATAAAAGAAATCAAGCTAGTTTCAGATTTCTCCATGGTAACATTCATCATGAGGGAACAATGACATCTGTAAGATCCTCAAGGAAAGAATGTTGAGCCAAGGTTTTGTAGCGAGCTAATCTGTATTTCACCCATTGAACGTGTAATAATTAAGGAAATGTTTTTCCTATGAGTGTTCCTTGAGGAAAGTGTTAAGGCAATGAGCCCACTCGGGCTGCTCTAAAACAATACCACGGACTGGGTGGCTTACAAGCAACAGAGATTTATTTCTTACAGTTCTGGAGGCTGGGAAGTCCAAAATCAAGGTGCTGGCAGATGTGGTGTTTGGTAAGGGCTCACTTCCTAGTTCATACTGTCCTCACATGGTGGAAGGGGAAGGGAGCTCTCTGGGTCTCTTTTTTTTTTTTTTTTTTTTTATTTAAAAAAAATTTTTTTTTCAACGTTTATTTATTTTTGGGACAGAGAGAGACAGAGCATGAATGGGGGAGGGGCAGAGAGAGAGGGAGACACAGAATCGGAAACAGGCTCCAGGCTCTGAGCCATCAGCCCAGAGCCCGACACGGGGCTCGAACTCACGGACCGCGAGATGGTGACCTGGCTGAAGTCGGACGCTTAACCGACTGCGCCACCCAGGCGCCCCTCTGGGTCTCTTTTAGAAGAGCACTAATCCCATTCGTGAGACCAAAATCACCTCTCAAAGGCCCACCTCCAAATGCCATCCTGTTGGGCATTAGGATTTAACATAAGAATTTCGGGGAACACAAATATTCAATACGTAGCCAGCCAGAAAGATGACTGGAAAAATATAGCACTGCCTTTGGAGACTTTGAGAAATGGATATATTTAACAGTAGAACAAAGACTAAAACAAACGTCGGGGCTAGAATGCTTTGTAATTGATATATACCTTAACAATGTGAAATAATAATAAAAGACATGCATTTTAGAAGGGGAAGGAGGAAAACGTGGAAGGTAGGCGTGACTTTATAAATTACATCATTTGTAACTGAAATCCAAAGGTATCATTTCAATCTGACACATCAAGTAATAGAAGTGTAGACATTTAGGGGCACCTGGGTGGCCCAGTCGGTTGAGTGTCTGACCTGGCTTCCGCTTAGGTCATGATCTCACAGTTTCGAGCCCCATGTTGGGCTCTGTGCTGACTGTTGTGAGCCTGCTTGGGATTCTCCCTCTCCCTCTCTCCCTGCCCCACTCGCGCGGTCTCTGAATCTCTCAAAATAAATAAATAAACTTAAAAGAGCAGTATAAACATTTAACGCCATCAAGGTAAACATGAAGAATTATTGACTCAAATCAGGTGAGTGGGGAAGAAAGAGGAAGTATGTACATTTTATCATTGTTTATGGTAAAGGACTAAGATATTATCGAAGGAAGTAGAGGGATATGGGGCCAAATGAGGTGTAATTACAGAGGCGAACAAAACAGTAGAAACTTTCCTAATAACAGACCTGAAAAAAGGAAGAGGGAAAATAACACTCTTGAGTGATGACACGATTGCGTTCTTTTCTGCTTCCACTGCCCTTGCTTATTCTGGGGCCCCGGGGTATTCTGGGGCATTCTGTGTTAGGCAAGGCTGGCTGGCACCTACCGGGTGGCCCTGCCCTTTCCACTCTCAGCTGAGATCAGGGCTTTCAGTGCTTCTCAAACAGTGTGGAATGTCCCGTTTCCTTCCATCGTTCCTTTCTGCGGCAAACCAATCAGAAAAATGGAAGGAGAACTAACGAAAACAAACACACACAAAATACAAGCTTTAATGATTTGCTATTAGAGTCCACAGACTTAAAAACAGTAAATATAAGCTGAACAAACATAATTTCGAGAAAAAGAATGACAAAACTGCTAGGTTCTTTGTTAAAAGTATGCATAAAAGTGATTCATGTAGAGGATTATTTTTTGTAGTGAGCTAGATTTTCCAAAGATGGCTGCCACAACATCTCCAATCCAGTATGTTCTTTTCTAATGTGACACTTATTCCATTGAGTGGTGGGGTCTATAGCCCCTCCCCTTGAGCCTGGGTTGGCCTTTGGACTGCTTTGACCCATCCACTGTGGCAGAAATGACACTGGAGGACTTAGGAAAGCAGGCTCCAAAAGCCCAGGTAGCTCCTCCCTGGTTTTCTTGGGACATGAAACCCGACAACTGATCCATGACGCTCTGAGTAAGCTCAAGAAGTCTGTGGCGATGTCCTTGTAGAGAACATAGTCCCGGTTGAGTTCCCACCCAATCGCTAACACAGACTTGCCAGCCAAGTGAGTGAGTCATTTCAAAAGTTCATAGGGGCGCCTGGGTGGCGCAGTCGGTTAAGCGTCCGACTTCAGCCAGGTCACGATCTGGCGGTCCGGGAGTTCGAGCCCCGCGTCAGGCTCTGGGCTGATGGCTCAGAGCCTGGAGCCTGTTTCCGATTCTGTGTCTCCCTCTCTCTCTGCCCCTCCCCCGTTCATGCTCTGTCTCTCTCTGTCCCAAAAATAAATAAAAACGTTGAAAAATTAAAAAAAAAAAAAAAGTTCACCCTCCATCCCCCAGTGATGCCTCATGGAGCAGAGATGAGCCATCCATGCTGAGCCCTGCCCGGATTGTAGATTTTGACTTCTTTTTTTTTTTTGGCCAGTTCTTGCCCCCCAAACTCCTCTTGTTGGCTTCTGGAGAACTCTACTTCTAACAACAAATGTCACCCAACCCTTATTCTGACAACTTTCCTTCTTACCTATTTTAAATGCTTATTTATTTATTTTGAGGGTGGGGACAGCACAGGGGGGAAAGAGAGAGAGAGAGAGAGAGAGATTCCCAAGCAGGCTCGTGCTGGGCCCAATCCCACGACCTTGAGATCATGACCTGAGCTGAAATCAGGAGTCAGACTCTCAACCGACTAAGCTACCCAGGTGCCCCTTAGGTATTATAAAATGTAATTTGTACTTTCCTCAAATTCTAGCGTTTGAATTATACAAAAAGTAATATAAACCTGGTTAGAATTTAGACCCAACTCCAAAAATCTTACTTTTGGTATGAGTCATTTAGGAAATTCCAAATGCTGACTCTTTGTCATTACGGGTAGTACTAAATGGTCCTTTTCTGCACATCAGCAGGAGCTCTTTTCTCAAAATCTGTAGCATGAAATATGTGTGGCTATTAATCTGATAGGTTTAGCAAGGTAAAGCCCTACATCTGACATTAATTCTGGCAACTTCAACTGTACTTTCAGTCTCTGAACACGGCAGGACAAGATAAGGGTGAAGAAATGTGGGCACTTGACTCAGGCACAAAGTTTGATGGGATGCCAAAATAATCAGTAATCAAGATAAACAATGTTTTAAGACGATATTACAAAAACAACAAAATTAATGCAAAAAAATCCATGGTGAAAACATATCAAAATCGTAAAGATCATCTCGACATAACTGACCGAATGAGTCATAGAAGTCTGTAACGGGGTTACATTCCTACAGTCACCACCCCAAAGCAGGTTATCACCTCATTCTTGGTCTTTAAAAATTGTTGATTCCAACATTTTTTTCTGATTTGAAAAATTATAAATAGACTTCACATTTTCGTTCTTTAAAAAAAATCTAGACAAAACCCAAATAATAAGTGTTGGTGATGATGTGGAGAAATTGGAGCCATCATGTATTGGCGGCAGGAATGCAAAATGGAGCAGCCACTGTGGTGGTTTCTCAAAAAGTTAAACACAGAATCACCATATGACCCAGCAACTCCACTCCTAGCTTTATACCCAAAAGAGACTCAAACAGATCCTTGTACACCCGTGACCTTAACAGCATTACTCACAATAGCCAAAGGTGGAAACAACTTAAAATGTTCATTAACAGATAAATGGATAAGCAAAATGTGGCATATACATACACACAATGGACTATTATTCAGATTGAAAAAATGAAGTTCTGATATGTGCCGCAACATGGATGAACCTTGAAGATACTATCTCAAGTGAAATAAGCCACATACAAAAGGACAAATACTGAATGAGTCCATTTATATGAGGTACTTAGAATAGGCCAATTTCACAGAGGAAGAAAGCAGAATAGTGGTCACCAGGGACTGGAGGGGGGGGGTGGGAAGTTATTATTTAATAGAGAGTTTCAGTTCAGGTTGATGAAAATTCTGGAAATGGAAAGTGGCGATGATTCTGCAACACTGTGAATATACTTAATGCTACAGAATTGTACACTTAAAAATAGAAAAAAGTGGTGCATTTTATGTCATGTATCTTTTGCAGTAAAAATAACAAATGCTCACTTCATAAAGGTAAAAAAAATAAGAAAATAAAGAATACATTTTAAATTAGTTCTAATACTAGTACTCAGAGAAGTAGCTGATTTGGCTCCAGACTTTTCTCACATCTTGGGATGACCTCACAATATGTGGCGACCTTATTAAGACGTTAATTTTTCCTCTCTGGATTTTCCCTTCCCTTGCATTGTGTAGACAGGCAAAAAAAACATAATGGCTGGCCAAACATTTTCCTTTCTGCTGGCTCCCTCTAACAAATCCTAATCTGTCATGTCACCAAAGAGATTAAGCTAAAGACTTTGAGAGCAACCGGAAAAAAGAGAGATTTTGTCGGCCCCTGGAAGGACTGGGGACAGAATTTCTCACCTCACAAGGTCTGAAGGTTGGAGCCGCCCACACCCACCAGCGGCCAAACCTGGGATAGGATGACTCTGAGGTTTCCAGCCTCTGCAAAGATTCCTGTGTGTGAAAGGGAAGAGCTGAGGACGTCTGCGGACTTAAGCAATAAGAATGCCCGTACTAGACTTGGTGCACGAGAGATCCATCTCCCGTCTGAGCACCGGGAGAGCCTCTTGGACCTTAATGCAACCCTTTGGCGAAGAGGCCTAATAAAGACTTCACAGTGGTTTCCCTGACAGCACAGCAGATTTGGATTTGGTTTAATGGTGATGTAGAAGTATGGTCTTCTCTGCCTACTGGAATCTGTGGGCCGAGATGTAGACTTGGCATACGTTGAGTGCCCATACTTTCAACATCCCCGAAGTAATAGAAAAATGTCGGTGTTTCCTCTACTTTGTAGTCCAACCTCTACCAGAAGGAATCCATGAGGACTAATGTTCTCTTTTAGTGGAAAGCGGTGTGTGTGTGTGTGTGTGTGTGTGTGTGTGTATTATCACCTTGGAGATGAGCGGCTGTCGAGAGCAGCCCGCTGTTCTGACTGGCCAGTGCCGTGCCGCAAACCACCCTGTTCACTCTCGTGTGGCCGCTAGCCGTTTCCTCCATTTTCAGTTTTAATGTTTTAATTGAATCATCTAGAGCTCTTTGGTGTGATGATACTTTTTCTTGTCATCACTTATTCTTTAATATGGAGCTTTCAAAGGTTTCTATAAAATTGTCAGTGGAATTATTTATGGCCTAAGACATCCTATGTTGCATTTAAGAATCCAAAAGCCTCGGGATGCCTGGGTGGCTCAGTCGGTCAAGTGTCTCTTGGTTTCGGCTTAGGTCATGATCTTGAGGCTTTGTGGGTTCGAGTCTCACATTGGGCTCTGTGCTGGCAGTGTGTGGGGCCTGCTTAGGATTCTCTCTCTCGCTCCCTCTCCCTTTCTCTCTCTCCTCTTTCTTCCCCTTCCCCACTTGCACTGTCTCTGTCTCTCTCGAGATAAATAAACTTAAAAAAATACAAAAGCATTTTGATATTACAACATTTTGTTTTGTTTAATGGCATCGACTTTTTGGAGACCAGGCCAATTGTCTAGTAGATGCCCTACATTCTCTTTTGACTGGTTCTTCCTGATGTTATTTATTTCTCTCTCCCTCGAATTTCCTATAACCCAGCAGTTAGGTCTGTGGCTTGTTTAGATTCAGATTACACAGTTTTGGTAGGAACACTTCGTAACTGTATTTTGTATTGCATCCTCCCCAGCAGCACGTGCCGGTTTTTCCCCTATAAGGATACTCAACTTAATCTGCTTTCTTGGGTAGGGTGGTAACAACCATATCTCTCCATTGTAAAGATCATGTTGCCCTTTGCAATTGGCAGATAATCTGGGAGTGACATCATGCAATGTTAGTAAATTGTCACCAATAATGCCTCCAACTTCTGTTAGCGTATGCTGCTTCTCCTATCAAGAGGTAGAAATCTAGTTTTCATCCCTTGAATCTGGACTGGCATTATGTGGTGGAAGTGGTATTTCCTTATTTCTGGGCCCAAGCCTTAAAAGGCCCTGAAGCTTCTTTTTTTGTCCACTTGGATTCAAGCCATCAAATAAACTCAGGCTGGACAACTGAATGATGAGAGATCACATAGAGGAGAGAGGCCCAGCCAGCCCACCCGGAGGCACTAGAAATAGGAGTGAAGCCATCTTCAATTCCTCAGCCCTGGTCAAACCACCCCAGCCAACACTATGTGGAACAGAGGCTCCACAGAGTTCTGCCGAATTTGCAGTCACGAGAAAAAATAAATGGTACTTTGAGCTGGCATTGATTGATTTTGAGTGGTTTATTATTCAGGAAACAAATCCCATGTAAATATTCTGTTTCACGTGATAGTTTTAGGATCCATTGATGATAGTTGCCTGGGTCAATTATTTCATTGGGGCTGCCACAGGATAGTTTAAGTTTTGTTCTCCTCTCTACATTATTAGCTGGCATTCTTCTGCAGAGAGAGGGACGGTGGGAGAGAGAGAAACACACCAGCTTTCTCTCATTAACTAGGTATAAACTACTGTTTCTCCTAAAAATGAAGGGTCAGTGTTTAATCTTTTCCATTATTAGTTTCAGAATAAAAAGTTGAGGTAATATTCAACCCCCAAGGATGGCAAATAAGGTTCTTTGCCCCTCTACTTCTTTTCCAGTCTTCTTTAGATGTTTGTCCTCCATAGCTGTGCCCTCTGCATATCTGCCATTGAACTTAGAACATTGCAGTATAATTGATTCATTTGTTGATCTGTTTAACTGAACTTTATGTTCCTTGAGGGCAGGGACTTAGAAGCTAAGCCAAGTACATGTAGTTCTAAGTGAAACTAGGTTTCTGTCATGCCCTTACTTATCTTACATAGATAATATCTGATAATTTTTTAATGGTGTAATTGCTTTGTCTTTTGGTGATTTTGATGTTTTTTCATTTTTTAATCAAAAGAATAACTGCATGTGGTTATAAAACAAATATAGTGGGCCAGTAATATAAATTAGTTCCTGGCCCTCAAACCCTCAACTCCACCAGAGATGATCATTCTCGAGTTTTTAGCTTTGGTTTTTGTAATTTTTTTTTCAGAAAAATGGCCACGACTTCTTTCAACCCAAATGCCTTATTTACAATGTCACCTTGCTGTTTCTCCCAGTGACAGGTGGGATCTACATCCTCTCCCCTTGAAACTGGAGGGCTTTTGTGACTGTTTCAACCAGTAGAGTACGGCAGAGGTGACACTATGTGACTTCCAGGACCTGAACATTAAAGGGAATAGTTTCTGCTTCTCTGGAATACTTGTTATTGTAGCCTTCGTTCTAACTGCCCTGAGGCCACCGTGCTGTGTGGAAGCCCAAACTAGCCCATGCACAGACGGCTTGGAGAGGCCCTGGGATTTCATGCACGTGTCCTACTGCCCCCAGATGTCTCAGCCCTCTGGTCTTTCAGCCCCAGCCAGTGTCTGACCACAACTGTACAATGGTTCCTAGCTAGACCTCAGGAGTTCCTGAGCCACAGAAATCAAGAGAGAAAGTAGTGCTTTAAGCCATGATGGTCAGGCTTCTTGGAGGCCAGACTTGGGAGGTTTTTGGTTATACTAATGAAGTAGCACCTTCACTTACTTTGGGTTTAAGGCCCCATCATCACTGAACTATTGCTTACGATCTCCGTGGCAAAAGACCATTCCAATTATCAGGCTAGCTCTCCTGCATAATGAGCTAAGCCCACTTGGCTTGTAATGGTTAACTGCCACTACTTGACTTCTGCAACCGAAGGATCGGATCGTTCCAGCTCTGATGACATCAAAAAGCCAGCAAAACACTTTGGAAAGCATCCTTTCACCCAGCAAAGGTTTGGTTAAGGGACTGGGTTATTGACCTTCTCTGGGAACAGTTGAGGCCTTGTGAATGGTTCTCACATGAGAAATCCACACCAGCATTTCTATCTCCTAAAGATGTTGGGTTCTTCCTTTTACATTACATATTAATGGAGTTCCAAGTGAGTCGATTGTTGAATTGTTTCTTCAAGCGGCCAAACAATTAAAACCACTCCCAGCAGCTCAAACCGAAACAGTAAATTCAGTCTGTGACTGAACTCACATCAATAGATTTGATCTGAAACTAGGTTCTCCTTTTCTTGGCTGATCACCAAAATCCCCATCCCCACACACAATGCCCCAAGTATTTCCTGAGACTCAGAAGCCCCCACATCCTTCTAAATATACATATCCCAATACTGTGCACCCTGCACTTTCCCTCCCAAATTTCCTTACCATCACATAACCTCCCCCCACTACCAACCCCAAACCCCAAACCCTAACTTGTTGAATCTGAATTCAACTGGTATCACTTGGTAACCTGCAGGATCAACTATTAAGTTTCACTTGATCACTTTAGTACTGTGCATGCAGGATATGTTTGTAGTCCTAGTCCCAGAAGATCCTTGGGCTGCTCTCCTTGCCTTGACCTCAACTAGCAGTCCTTCGAGTTCTCGTGCCTTCATTCTGTTCTACAGCAGCTATGAAGTGGTTCCCCAGTGTCTTGTCCTCACTGGGGACTTCTTCCATGCAACCGTAAGGTGATTAGCTGTTTCACCACAGGTACCAGGTTCCCATTGGGTTGGATGATACTGATGCTGCTACAGTCCTGCTTTTAACGTCCTGCCATCTTCGTGGTGCTCCAGACGGATGGACCTAGATGGCACCTGGTTAACCAAGGCTAGTCAGGTGCCCCTGTGATGCCTGCCAGACGATGAAGAAAAACAGGATGTCCCCACTATGGTTTCTGCAGCAGGCGGCCAGGGGCATTCCCAAAACCAGGAAGGCAGTTTGGATGAACAGCACTCCTCCAAAGTACATTTGTTTGAGGAGTATGTTGTCCTGTTTCTCTCTTTCTCTCTCTTCTTAAAACCTGTTCTGTTGTTTCATAGGGTTCCCAACGGGGAGACAAATGCCTGTGATCAGGTGTCAGCCTAACGGTACCTTGTTGTTGGTTTTTTTAAGTTTATTTTTTGAGAAAGACAGAGCACGAGCGGGGGAAGGGGCAGAGAGAGAGGGAGACACAGAATCCGAAGCAGGCTCTAGGCTCTTAACCAAGCGAGCCATCAAGGCACCCCCCCCCCCCACTGTAACTCTTAATTAAAAACTTGTACTTATTTGGGGAAACTAAAACTTCTCTTATTTTTATTTTTTTTAAATTTTTTAATGTTTTATTTATTTTTGAGACAGAGAGAGAGACAAAGCATGAACAGGGGAGGGTCAGAGAGAGAGGGAGACAAAGAATCTGAAGCAGGCTCCAGGCTCTGAGCTGTCAGCATAGAGCCCGACACGGGGCTCGAACTCACGGACCGTGAGATCATGATCTGAGCCGAAGTCAGAAGCTTAACCGACTGAGCCATCCAGGTGCCCCCAAACTCCTCTTTTTTAAATGTTTATTTATTTTGAGAGAGAGAGAGGAGAGAGAGAGAGAGAGAAAGAGAGAATCCCAAGTAGGCTCCATGCTGTCAGCGTAAAGCCCCAAGCGGCACCTGATTCTCAGGAACCTGGAGATCATGACCTGAGCTGAAATCAAGTTGGACTCTTGACTGAGCCACCTAGGTGCCCTGGCAAATTTAAATAAAAATGAAAACAAAGAAAAAAACTAACAAGTATCCATATTTCTACCACCCAAATTTAGCCACTGTTAATTTCTTGATGTATCTATTTTCATTCTTAATTTTTTAAAAGGTGAAAATGGGGGGGGGGGGGGCAAAAATTATAAACACTGTAAAGTAGTAAAACTTAGAAAAAAATCCAAAGATTCATTCACTCAATAAATATTTATTGAGCACCCACCAGGCACCAGGCACCGTTCCAGATATTGAAATACAGCAAAGGGAAAAAAAAAAAAAAAAAAAAAGACAAAATCCCAGCTCTCACAGAACATACGTGTTAGTAGAAATTACAAATAAGGAAAACAGTACACTATACAATATGTTACATGGTAAGTGCTACAGAGGAAAAAAAAGGCAGGGAATGGGTATAAGGAACGTCAGGAGGGATTGTAAGTTTCAACAGGATGAGCAGGGACCGCCTCACTGAAAAGGTGACATCTGAAAATAGGAGATGAAAGAGGTAGAGAAAATTTTAAAAATCAACCAAAATCTCACTACCCACAAATAAGATAACGAACACAAGGTGAAAATAATTTGTTATGTTTCTCTGTGTACGTACAGATATCTGGATGAATGTTTATATGGACAGATACAGCTAGGAGAAATATACGGTTATAAAAAATGGGTTCAAACTACAAAAATTTTAAATCATCAATGAATTCATCAAGGATCTATTTTTTAGAGAGATAGATAATATATACGTAGATAACACAGACAGATCGACGTATCACCCAGATCCAGATTTGGGATTAACTAAAGTCTAGTATCAACTGGGTTAGAACTGATATTTTGGTCACAGGCTTCCAAGTCACGAACAGGACCCATCTCTCCACTGACTCAGGTAGTTAATTCTTGAGCTTCCGTTTGTAATGTGTCCTAGCTTTCTATGGGAAGGTCTGCACATCTTTCAGATTTATTTTGAGGCAGTGGGTGCTTTCTGATGCTATTACAATTGGTACTATTTTCCTAACTTCAGTTCCTGATTGTTGCTCAGATAAATACCATGATTTTATTAACTCTGCATCCTATCATCTCGTTAAATTCAAATTCGGAGTTTATATTAATTTGGATGTGCTACATACACGATGTTCCCTGCGAAGGACAATTTTGTTTCTTTGTTTTTAATCCCTAAACTTAGACTCTCGTGTCCAAAGTTGAAAAGAAGTGGTGATAGCAGGCTCCAGTATCTTTTTCCTGATCTCTGGGGGGTAAAGTTTTCAAAAAGTCACAATTAAGTATGGTGCCTGCTATAGCGCTTTTTTCTTCTTGGTAGATGCCCTTTCTTAAACTAAGAAGCTCCCTTCTGTTCCTAGTGTGTGACGTTTTTAAAACAAATCACACATAGGTACTGGATTTTATCACATGCTTTTTAGGACTCTACACATGTAACTTCTGTATTTTGTTTTTACAAATGCAATAAATTAGTTTTTCCGTTTAAATTACGGACACGCTGTGTCTTGTGTGGCGTCACGTGAACGGAAACTTGACCTCTGACACCTCTTGCCACGGCAGATTTCAAGCTCCCGGCATGAGCTCCCGGACCTCCCAGGTGGGGAGACATGTGCACTGGTCCTCGTAAGCTGACACGAGCCAGCGCTGGCGTACCTCGGCCTTCAGTCCCTGGTAACCAAGACTGAAATTTATCATTTCACTAACCAGCAAGAACAAAGTCACTTCAATTTCTCTATTTTATAAAAAGTCTCACAGATAATCCAGGAAGTAGATAAGGACTTGACGCCCTGATTTCTCGAGCCTTCAGCAAGTACCTAATAAGAGAGGTCACACACTGTGCCAGCCGCAGGAGAAAATGTAATATTGCTTTGAAGAGCTTACAGTGTAAATGATCTAAACAAGATTAACAAAATGTGCTTGCAATTTGGATAAAGATTTTAAGATAGGAGTAGCAATTTATTACTAACGGAATCCAAAGGTAGGATGGGGAGAGTTTAGGAATGCTCCTTCAAGAGATTATACACGTCATGAGCTAGGTCTTAATAGAGATAATGGGATTTGGACCAGCAAAGAAGAAAGGACTCTATGTGCGAGGAACAAAATTGACATAAAGAAGGTACAGAGGTAGGAAATGACGTGACATCTAAGAGAGCTCCTAAAGTTGAGATAAATTCGGTGTCCATGCTGGGCATTCACTGTCGCTTCATTTGCAACAGCGTCGAGCAACATTTATGGCTACAAGGTTAAGGAGCTGTGTCTCAATTTCTCAACCATGCCAGTAGGTAAATGGGACTTCATATTAATAATCAAATATACATACTCATTGTTTTTCTGCATGTAGATGACAGTGAACTCAAAAGTGACTTTTCTACTGAAACTCTTTTTACTAAGACCCCTGTAATTTTCAGGCTGCAAAAAAGAATGTTCTTTAACATCTAGGGTGTGGCTCATAGAGGTACTCAAGTAGCCTCAGAAACCATCTACCCAAAATTTCATAATGGTCAAGGTTCAGACACAGCCTGAGTAATCTGTCCACAAGGAACTCAGGGGAAATGGCCTATGTGCTACCATTCTAGAATAAGTCTAAAATTACTTGACTGCAGAAATAGGTTTAGAACCAGAAATGTTAAAAATGTAGAAGATGCAATGCAGAAAATGGAGCTATGGCCAGAAGTGATATGGGTACTAAGATATAGTTCCCAAAGCCCATGTGGGAATCAAGTGTGATAAAGTACCCATTTATCATCAACACTATACTTCTATACCATTGGGTCATGTATTTTATCAAATTATTTAAAATACTTCCTCAAAACAAATTCTAGAATTACAAAAAAATTTGATTTCAACTATTAATTATAATAACACAGTTATGTGAATTCTCCTAATATAATTAATAGCAACACTATATAATTCCAAGGCTGATAAAGAATATAAATTATCTTACAAGGCAGCCACAAAGAATTACGTTACTCTGCCAAATTAATTCCAAACTCCCACATAAAAGTTGCTGAAGAATGGAGTTTTCAGGGATACATTCTTACTTAGTAATTTCTAATGATTTCTTTGTACGTAATCCATTCAGATACTATTTTCTTCCATACAGGAGATCCCAAAATAAAGAAGCATACACAGAATATAGCCAATAGTAGGTTATATCAATTTACTTCACATAAGAACAGCTTATTTCAGGCCTATGATTTCCATTTAGTATCAACAAAAACAATCTGTACAGAAAACCCAAAGGCAACCAGAAAGCATTATATGTAAAATGTGCAAATATACTTTAAAATGCGAGTTACTCTATAGCATTTGCAAGGTAGAACTTTACAGTAATTAAGGAACCTATCTCATTCCAGCTAATGTAATAATCCTTTTGCATATATAGCCAATGCAAATGCACAAGGCACAACTTAGTGTTGATGCTAAAGTGTCTAACATACACCCTCAGATTATTTATTTGAAGATATTAAAATAACGTATCATGTTTGTATTTTATTATTTAATGAGACATTAGTTCATTTCTAAAGCTTCACAAGCATTATACTGATAACATATGTGTGGCCAAGACAAACTATTCCCTGAACTTAAAAGGTAAAAGATAAAACCCTTGGTAGCCTATATTAAAAAAAAAAAATTATATATATATATATGTACACACACACCCACAAGAAACTTGCCACAATTCAAAGGGAGGCCATTCCTTTTAGCAAAGGTTCCCATTATAGCATTTCATGACAGAGTTATTTAAAAAGTATGTATTTATTTGCCATCTGTTTTGGTCAATCTTGCTACAAAAAGACACTGGAATAGACAATTTTCTTCTTCAAGATAAAGACAATGCCTAATTTAGAAAGTCTTTCTTTTGAGACTGCACAGTGAAAGGTATTATTTAATTAAATATAGAAGCCCATTGTTTTTAAAGAAATTACTGAAATCTACACAAAGAAAAATATCAGCCTATCAAAACTTAATGAGACCCGGCTAGAACACAATTCAAAATTTTTCAAGCCCAATCACAGTGCTCTTTGCTAGTATTGCCCATCCCTGAGAATAAAGATTCTATCATTTAATAAAGTAAATAAATTTTACATTGAAGCAAATGATGCTTAGGAATTTTTTTTTTTTTTAAATATAAAATAAGCCCTATTACATTCTGGTTAAAAAAAAAAAAAAGAGAGAGAGAGAGAGAGAGAAAATAAAGAATACATGCTCTTTGTAAAGACCACCCATCCTAAATATTGGTATCTCAATCAATTTTAATCCTCTTCTTAACTGGGCAATTCCTATTTTTTGCCATTCATATATCACCGATCTCCTTATAATCCATTATTTTATCATTTTTGTTAACAGGAGCATTTAACTGGTAATGGAGCAAAGGTACATATAAAATTAAAGGGACTCTGGAGTGAGATCTGTATTTTCCTGTGGTAAAAGAGTTTTACTGGAAACAATCTGAATGCCATTAAGAAAGGCAAAAGTACCTACGAAGGAAAGAACACACATGGTAAACGTCCTCCTTGTTATCTTTGGTTTAGCCTTCTTGGCCAAAATCTTCTGTAAACTTCTTCAATTTCAACAAGTCATGTTCATTGACTGTGGGCTTTGTGTTAGACAGTGACCGTAACATATCCGACTGTCAGGGAAAAAGAAGGGAGGTGTTAGTAATAGGTTTAATCAACTAAAATCCATTGTGTCATCATTATTACTACTGACTTTCCATCTAAGGTTAAATCTAAGTATTTGCAGTGTGCCATAAGTTATTCACAACAAACTCTCTTATTCTTCTAGAGAAAATCTTTGATCATGTTATTCTTTTGCACAGCAGCTTTCAACTGGTTGCCTTGTTCTGACCACAACTTTCAATGGCTCCCCACTACCCATCAGAAGTACAATCCTGTTAAGCCTGAGACTCTCCAGAATAAGGCCCTCCAGAATATGTCCCTGATCTCTTTCCTAGTCTTACCTGTTTTTCTTTCTTAAACAAGAGAGTTCACCAAGTGCAATTCAAAAGGAACATAATCATTCACTTACAGAAATCATTCACTTACACTTACGTGAAACACAATACCATTTAATTAAAACCAACTATCAGAATTTTTTAGCTATTAGTCAAAATTATGATCAAATGGTAAGAAAATATGCTAATATCAGGGATTCATTAAAAAATTAAGTTCTAGGCTATGTCTCTTATATGAAAAATGATCTAAAGAACAAAATCTTTAAAAAATAATATAGCAAAGACTGCAACAACTGAATAACTTTTCAGAGAAGCAGTATGGTTAACACATAAATATATCTATAGACATACTTATGTACTTATAGAGGTACGTGTACATCTATAGATATAGAGTATATACCATGTAAGTAAGTTTTTTTTCTGGAAGTTACTGTTAATTCTGACACAAAGCTCTTTGCAAATCCGTAACTGAAGTAGAAGATTTAAAAAAAACTGAACATTCACCAATAAGAAAACATAAAAACAGTAAATGTAGCTTTTCCATCACAGTAAGCTTCCTATACGTTACAAAATAACAGTCTTACAAATTATTTTAATTCCTCCAATATAAACTACAGAAATTTACTTTTTTATCATAAAAACTTGGTTTCAGGATTTTTTTTTCAAGCACTATAATATTTAAACTTTCTATGAAGCCTGAAGAAGTAAAACAAAAATACCATCACGAATACTATGATACATGCATTAGGGTTTCCAGATATTTTACAAAATGTTAGAATCCCCAGAAAAGAAATGTTCAACAATTCCACTTTTTATTAAGTCTTGACTATAATTTATAGATAAGTCTTTTGGTGATCGTATCCCAGCTGTAAGACCTATAAACTTAGAAGCCTGTTTTTGAAAAATAGCTTTTTCACTTAAAATTACATTTTCCTTAAAGCCCCAAAAAATATTTTAAACATAATTATTTGTTACATTTTAAGTTTAATTATCTTTACAACTTTTTAACTGAATAGTTAGTATTACACAATTTCCTAGCTAATTTTACGTAAAATGTTTATCTTTGTCTCACAAATTACAAATTATGTTTTAAGTTTTTTGTTAAAAGCAAACAAAATGTCAAACCATGCAAACAACTGGCTCCAGAAGTTTATCCCCAGGGACGTCCATCCATGTCATTTCAATGGCACCAGGGTCACCTGGAGAACATGGTGTTAGCAGATCATCTACTATTTTGTTAGGATCAGCTCGTGAAGGTCCGCGAACCTGGAATAAATAGTAATCTGAAATATTTACTTGAAAAAATTAACAAAATTAAGGTTTAGGCCATTATCAGGAAATGTGAAAATGTACCATTCTATACTTTGTTAAAATGCTGACTTCCACAAATAAATAGAATATACAACAAAATGTAGCTAGCTGTCTTTGGGTGATGGGATAGGTTTTGCTTAGTTTTAATTTTTTTCTTGATGCTTTCCTATAGTCTGAAATTTCCTACCATAAATTACTTACATGATCACAAGGAGAAAATGAATTAAAATTAAAAAAAAAAAAGTTACCTGTGATTAAGAGTTTTCTTTTCTTCTCTAATTCTTATTAAATGCTCTTAGAGACCAAAAAAAAGTAATCCTCAATAATTCTCCTAAGTTTCTCTATTTTCTAAAGCTGAGAAAGTTTCTGTGATATTTAGATTTATTAGTGTGAAATCACCGAATCTTTGTCTTTTTTAACAAAAATTTCTTCTTTAAATATAAGCACAAAAATAAATGCTAAGTATAATTTCAGTGCTATTTTGTGATTCATAACTAATTTAAAATAAAATTTTAATAACACCCAGAGAGAGAACCTTTGTGACAGAGTCACACACAAGTATTTTTTAGATGGCAACAAATCTATACCAGTTGGGAGCTGCTTTCACATTTAATATTTATTTGATGATCAGTCTTAAGTATTATCCCAGGATTAGGGTAGGTGCAGAAAAATAAACATTCTAACTTCACTTATTATGTCTATTTTATTGTCTGTCTTTCCCCACAAGCCTTTCAGCTGTGGGGATTTTTGTTTGTAGGAAATGTGGTGCCAAAGAGAGCACAAGGGATTTTTGTTTTGTTTTGAATTCTTTTTTTCTCAATGTTTTTATTTATTTTTGAGACAGAGAGAGACAGAGCATGAGTGAGGAAGGGGCAGAGAGAGAGGGAGACGCAGAATCGGAAGCAGGCTCCAGGCTCTGAGCCATCAGCACAGAGCCTGACGCGGGGCTCGAACTCACAGACTGTGAGATCATGACCTGAGCTGAAGTCGGATGCTCAACCGACTGAGCCACCCAGGTGCCCCAGGACTTTTGTTTTTGACTGTGGTGCTTCCTGACTTACCAGTACTTTAGACATTTGACAAAATAAACAGGCAATCTTGTTTTTGATTGAAATAATCATCCTTCAAAATGGGAGTAAAGCATGGAGCCACTGAGAGCTCTACCATAGCTGGTGATGCAGAGAAGACCTGGTGTTAACCCTGATTTGGCTGCTTTGCCTTTGTCCTCCTAGTAAGGACCTGGCTTCCGGGTCGTGTAGCCTGTCCCGGTAGTAATACGGAGAACTGAATGAAAACTTCTGGATAAGAAAGGACTGGATTCCTAAAAATCT
This sequence comes from Herpailurus yagouaroundi, assembly GCF_014898765.1. Lineage (NCBI taxonomy): Eukaryota > Metazoa > Chordata > Mammalia > Carnivora > Felidae > Herpailurus > Herpailurus yagouaroundi. Next base: position 13,587,503 of record NW_024412397.1, on the reverse strand, counting down.
ATAGTTTCTAAATGGCAAAGAGAATTTAAAAGAAAATAACAGTGGCTGAGACTAAACTTGACCCTGAGCCTCCTGTATTTCCCTCAGTAACGAAATGGCTGAAGAAGTGGAAAGAGCCGTTTCCTGGGCTGCTCAGGTACCAGGACAGAGATGCTTCACGAGAGCTGCTTCATTCCTCTCGCACAGAGCACTTCGAGGCAGTGTTGTCATCTCTACTTTGGAGAAGATACAAATGAGCTTGAAACGGGTAACCAAATGTGCTCAAGGGGATGTGACAGGCAAACTGTGGACTCGGGCTTTAAATTCAGGTTTTAATTCAGGTTCATCCTTTTCTTAAAATCTTATTTTATTGTGGGGTTAACAGACATACGTATGTAACTTACTCATGATATAGTAGTCTTGTCATAGATTGCCGGATTAGGTTTACTAATAGTTTTTCAGGATTCTCACATCCATGTTCATGAGTAACATGGGACACCGCAGCCCTTAGGAACAGGGTTAGTCCGTATTACCTACTCCACTGTTACTTACAATGGACGTCCCAAGACCATGGTCGTTTGACAAAACACTATATGCTCAACTCATTCATGCAGACAGAATGGTGTATGGGAAGCAAGGCTTCACATTCCGAAGTACACGTGACCTAGAGAAAAATCATACCTCTGCACCCCTCCAGTTGTACCCCAGCAAACCGGGTCAGCGTCCAAGCCCCAGTTTTATCATGTTAACATCTATGTCTCAGATTAATGATCAACAGGTGGCGAAAGGCACCTCCTGCAGAGTTTTTGTGAGGACCAAGTACAACAGTAAGATAAAGAATAGAACACAATGCCAGGCATGGGGATATTTAGTATCAGCCATTATTATTTTTACCTTTTTTTTTTTTT